>NC_143055.1:96473409-96776439 GCF_052426305.1 Pelodiscus sinensis
GGGCAACCCAGATGGCAGAAATTCAGCACTCAGCCCCTAGGGAAAGGGAGACTAGATACTAATGCACCCTGAGAAGGAACCGTTTCCCTCTATTACCTGTGACCTCAATTTACTTGTATTAATTCTCCTTGCTTTTGTTTGTTGACTATCCTGATTCGGGAGAGATTTTAAAGTGACTAGGCTGTTCGGAAAACAAAGAGGCAGATCATGCAGGTGTGGAGGAGCCATCAGCAGGAGGTTGGGAAGCGTGCTGCTGTGTTATACCTGATGAGGTGATGCTGGGCAAGAGCCAAGACTTAGGGCTTCTCCTTCCACCCTCTTGTTCAGCTAATTTTGGTATGAATAGTCCTCACTGGAGAAGGGGCTCATTCCACTATCCTGTTCCCACACAGGATGATCCACAATCCAACCTAAAGTGCTGGCTGCCTCAGCAAGATTAACATAATAACACAGTTCAAAGTGTAACTACTAAGACTCACACTAAGACCTACTAAAACATGTTTTAAACTATTTATTGACTAAATTCAAATAGCAAATACACTGGAGGAAACTGTGATCTGTTCAAGGATGTTGTCATGAACAGAAATGAGAGGTTCAATAGAAACCATAATGAATTAATTAATCAACTGTATCCTGCATACCAGAGAGGAAGCTTATGAAAGCTTTCTTCTGCTGCTTTCGAAGGAGGCATAACTAAGGGCAGTTATAAAGGAACTCTCTTTCAGAAAGATTTTGTGCTTTATTTATTTAAATTGCTCTAGTAATTTGATGAAAAATACATCTTGTAAAAAATAGCCTTGTCCCCCCCTTTTAAAGGGCATATTTGAAAACCTACATGAAAACAGATTCCAGCAATGCATTCTTTTTTTTTCCAAGCATGAGAAATGTTTCAGCTTTAAAATAATTTTAACAGCTGTGTGGAAAGCCACACAGTGACTATGTCATTTTTGATCAATCAGCGAAATCACTTTTCATTGTTAATAAAACTTGATATCTTGGATGGAATGTTTTGGAGGTGGTTATGGGGAAACTCTAATATTAGCTGTATAATCAGGAGTCAATAACATTTTGTGTGTAATAGAATCAGCTAGCACACATAATTTACTCCAATAAGGAAAACTGAATACTATGCTGCTGATTTTCATAATGTCTATAGGAAAATGCCCATTTACTTAACTATTCAGAATTAGTTCTATTAAATGTTTGCCAAGTCCTGGAGTACCAGATGTGTAGATATGACAAGCCTGTATTGGCTACATAAGTAATCAGAAGAAGTAGCTCCCATATTTTGGGACAGTGTGAATGCCCTGCATGTTGTACAGATATCTGTAGGAGGTGTCTATAGGAGGAGTGTGGATGGTCTAAAGGTTATAATCAGTCAATCTGTGCACACTATCCATTCCCAGCCCTGATATTTACTGAATAAAATCACCTTTCCCCTTAGCCTTCAGGTTGATCCTATTGGGGTCTGGGAGATGGGAGGGCATAAAGCCTCCTTCCTCACTCTCTGGGTCTATGGGGAGGATCTACAGAGCCCTGAACACCAACTAATTCCAGGGGACAAATAAAGAAAAAAAAACCAGGGGTGGGTGTGAAAGTCAAAGAGCTAAAACAAGGGAACCAGAGGAGAAGTCATTGAGTGAACCAGTGTACATTGCCCAGTGGAATTCTGCCCTCCTCCGTAAACGGGTGCAGAAACGGAAGTAGGCCACACTGTCACAGGCCCCTCCCTCAGCCAACCTCTGCCTCCTGGTCTTATAAATGGCTGCATTAGTCATTGCCAGGAGGAGGTTGACAAGGAGGTCCCACAACTTTGTGTGGCCATGGATGGAGCATATCAGAATTAATAGGTGAGAGGAGAAGTGGTTCTGGCGGAATTGAAAGAAGGGCAGTAACCTGACACACTTGAGATAGATGTATACCAAGGTCTCCCTCACAACACAGAAGGGGGGAAGTTTTGGGAACAGGGTATATGCCTATGCTCACAGCACCATGGAAAATTTGCCAGCTAATGTCCCCGGCCGGCCACAGAACCAAGGCGGAGTAGAGACTGGCCCACTGGGGCTCCCCGCCCATTGTTGGTGGCAAGAGATCCTGCCATTTGTTATCTGGGCAGGACACAAGAGTGCAGAAGTGAAGAGTGTGGAATATGTACAGAACTTTTTGTCACAGTTTGAAAGGAGGCTGGCTGCAACATGTACAGCCAGCACAGGTGTGCTAGCAGGCTGATGCCAAGGTGTCTAACAAAAAAAGGGAGCTAGGGGAACTTAATGCATTAGAGAATGATTCCTGCTCTTGATACAACTTGTGATCCTATATGTTAATTATTGTCTAACTCTCCTTCTAAAGCGCCTTAAGTGCTAACAGGTAGATAGTGACAAATTCATATTTCACTTCAGTACATATTGGCAATACAGAGCACAGTCTTTAATCACACAGTCCCTCTATGAGTGAAAGGATATGCTCTAAATTGTAACTCACTCTCTAGTTTGTCCAGCACAAGGTGCTGTACATATGAATGGAGATTGCCTACCTCCTAGAGCTGGAAGGGACCTTGAAAGGCCATCACATCCAGTCCCCTGCCTTCACAGCAGGACCAAGTACCATCCCTGACAGATTTTTGCCCCAAATGGCCTCCTCAAGGATTGCACTCATAGCCCTAGGTTTAGCAGGCCAATGCTAAAAACCACTGAGCTATCCCTCCCTCCCACTGTTGCACTGCCCCAGAAACAAAGAGTAAAATTACAATCTAGCCTTGACTAATTCAGCCTAATATGCCCAACGCTTGCCTTTAAGGGGTAAATAAAGATTAAGAAGAAGGTCAATTAACTACTTGGGCTGTAGCTGAGATGAATCAGGTGGCTTAGGTGATCCCCGGAATAGTGAAAAAGCCCAGCTGGGGAGCAATTGGCTAGGCTGGGATCACAAAGGTAGGAGGCTGATAGCAGAGAGGGCTATCTGGAAGCATTCCACAGTCACTCTCTGGAAAATGGAGGTCTATAGAAGTAAGTTGCCCACAGTTGCCCCCTGGGAGGAGGTAGTTGTAAGTCTGCCAATGGGGCTGGAATGGGGAGGGGGGTACTGTGTGGCTATGCCCTCCTTTAAAAGTGGCAGGGCTATGCTGTCTCACTTCTTACTGGCTATAAGGATAATCAAAGGGAGAGGAAAGTGAGTGTGTGGGGGGGGGGGAGAGCATAAATCGGGCACTCCTCTGGACCCCTCTTTCAGGATACTATTGCTGTTCCTGGCCAAAAGTCCTGTGGGTAAATGCCACAAGTGAGGCAAGGGCTCTGAGAAAGGCAGTAAAGTCTAGGAGGGAACCAACCTTGACTGCTGATTGGAGGATTCCTGAACCATAACCTGAAGTAGAAGGCAGGCCTGAGTGCCCCTGTCAGTCACTTACCCCACTGAGAACAGTACAATGGGGTAAGTGACTGGGAAGACTGCCTGACACTGCAAGAGAGAAAACACTTTCAATATTTCCCTATTCTAAGGCATCACTAGGATTGCCAGGCATCTGACTTACAACTTCAGTGCCCAGTTTAAAAGGGACCCTGGCAGCTCCAGTTGGCACTACTGACCAGCCTATTAAAAGTCTAATTGGCAGTACAATGGTGGCCTAGAGCTAAGGCAAGCTCTCTACCTGCCCTGGATTTGTGTGACTCCTGGAAGTCTCCACCAAGTTCCTAGGCGTAAGAAGGTTCCATGTGCTGCCTCCTGTGCTGATTCTGCAGCTCCCATTGGCCATGAACTTCCATGACCAATAGAAGCTGCAGAAGGGCAGTGTCTGCAGGTGAGAGGGCAGTGCATGGAGCCTCCCTAACCACCCATGGGCTGTAGGAACCTGGCAGCCACTTCCTGGGAGTTGTGATAAGAGCTACTGAGATCCTGCACCACAACCCAGAATATGTTCCTACACCCAAACCCTAGTCCCAGACTAGAGCCCTCACCCCTTTCCCATCCTGCCCCAGCCTGGTGAGAGTGAATGAGGATAGGAGAGAGTGAGCAATGCAGGGAGGGAAGGGTGATGGAGCAAGCAGGGGGTAGAGCCTTGAAGAAGGGGGCATGGGTGTTTGGTTTTGCACAATTTGAAAGTTGGCAACTCTAGGTCTCTCTGTGACTTGGCCTGAGGCTTATGTCAGGAACAAGGAACATTTTGGGGGGAAGAGAGAGAGCATGAGAGCAAGAGAGTCACAGTAGAGCGTTCAGCAAGCAGCAAAAGGGGACCCAGACATGGAAAGAGCTAATCCCTGTAATGGGGAGGAACAGGTGCCCCTAGTTGTCAGATCCCATGAATGGAGTATGTTAAATATGTCATAGCATAAAGTTGCTAATATTTGGCATTATTTTATAGTATTGCATTAGTCTTAAAACTCCAACCCTTGAATCAAGAGAATCTCAGGTTTCATTTAAATTGGGAAATTTAGGTTTCAGAAGAGAATTGAAAAATAGGATCCAAGTGTAACACAGAGGCTCAGAAAACAGGAGGCAAATGAAAAGACTCCGAAGTTTTATTTTTAAAATCTCATAAAATGTTGCAGTCTTATGCATGATCGTTAAATGTGTGGGTCTGGTAATGATTCTGTTGCAATGCATTACATTTATACTGGAAAATACTTCTTGCTATAGATTGGATAGCAACATGTAAGAAACTGAAGTAAGATTCTATTGTCTATGCCATGGAGTAGCAGATTTCAGGGCCTTATGTCAGTTTCCTATTGGAGGAGTAATAGATGAAGCAAAGTCCAGGTATACTGTAATCTTATTTCATGACTAACTAAATGAAAATAAGTCATTTGAAAAGAGGTAGCAATTGTCTGGATGCAGTGGTGCATTTTTTTTCTATGGAGAGTTTCATCATGAGTTCTTATACCTTTATTGCTCATAATATGCATGACAACATTTGTTTCCACAATAATAATTGTGTTAATAAAATACTGTGTATCAGGTGGCTCAACAAGGCAGATACCTAGTAGAAAGGGTGAATGAGGATTGGTGTTCAGTTGTACTGAGCGTTGTGTAAACTTAACGGTGCATGTGGTTCTTACCCTATATAGCTTATGATATAAATGCATAATCATGTAAAGGCTTAAGCACCTGAGAAACTTGATTTACTAGGATAGTCTCATTCATGGAAACGGGACTATGCAAATAAGTAAAATTATTCATGTTTTTAAATATTTTTCAGGGCTGGCCTTAAGGAACTGTAAGAATGCAGAAGGACAAAAAAGGAGTTGAAGCACAGAGAGCTGGCTTAAGCATGAGTATAATTGGTGGGCTGGAAGGTGGTGGCTGTAGCTTTAAAACTTCTCACACAGTGTTTGGTTGCAGGAAGAAAGCAAACACATTTGGAATGTATAAATGTGTCAAAGGAAATTATAACAACTCTTTAGGAGAAAGTGAAGCCATATTTGGATTACCGTATGTACAGTTTTATTCACCTTATTAAAAAGGAAAGATCCAAGAAATGGGGCTAGTACAAAAGATGCTAGTGCCTCGGAGATGCAAGGACAGTTGTTATGGATGTTGCAAATCCAGTTTATTCAATTTTCTAGAGGAGGAGAAAGGAGTTGGTGGTGTTTCCAGCTACAGTAAAACTAATGCTCTAACCAAAGTATGGAGAAGGCTGCAGAGGGGCAGCACAGAGTGTGTCTGTGCTTTTGGGGAAACTAATTTTGACTAAGAAGAAAATTTCAGAATAAGTCCATGATTTCCTACTTATAATCTTAAATATTTTCCATTATGTATCCAAAAGGTTAAGATTAGTCTAACCATAATAGGACTTCTGCTCTGTCAATATACATTAATTATATAATGCTGGCTTAAATAGCAAGCTGAAATTTCTCTTAGTTGTGCTGAATCGATGACACAGCCTTTATAATCCAGATGGGAAAGGGGAAAGGGCAAAGTCATTTCTAGAAGTGTGCTGGTGAACTCCAGCAATGTTTGATTGTCACTAAGATCCCATGGTTATATCAGACAGGCCTTGCTTTTTGGATTTTCATTTTTTTTTGACAAAACGATTACAGTATTTCACTACAAGCCAGTAGTAGTAGCAACACATAGTATTTTATATTTAAAATTAGAGGCAGCTGCTTCTTGACAAAGATTAAAACATTTATCATAATTTTAAAGTAATATACAAGATAAACAAGATAAACTTTTTCAATCAGTGCTAAGTAGCAGTTGCTGTTAATTTCTGAAATAAAAAGTCAGCTGTGGTATGACTATTGAATATAAAAATAAACTCAATTCTGACATTGAATTTTTCTGTTAAATGGAATTTCAGAAACTTCTAAATCTTTTGAATTAAAATTTGAAAGGAAAACAAATATGAAATATTTAAATTTGTCACAAAACAAATTCTGATTTTTTTTAACCCACTATATTGCTAGCAGTTTGATAGGAGAAGTTCAATGGTCATAGGCACCCATGGAAAAAATTGGAGGTGCTTAGCACGAGTGAGTTACTAGTAGGTGACAGGAGTACATATATGGCACACAGTAAAACCTAAAAGCACCCACAAGCCAAAACAAAAGTCTGTACCTGTGGCTATGGGTACAAAGGTGACTATTTGCCACCTTTGTACCTTCATACCCACTTTGGTAGTATGCTGAGCTTGGCCATACCTAAAGATTAGGGCCCATGTGTTACTGAGGATCAGGGCCCAAACACTGAGCTCTAATGATAGGTAAAGCCTTAAATCAGCCCAACACATCTTCTTTCTCCTCATGTACAGTGTATGGTCTAGCCCTGCTTTCTGTCCCTCAGTTCCCTTTAGAACTTTTGTGTCAGTTGCTCTCTGGGTTTTTTCATCCTTTCTACATTTATCTTAAACATTTTTATCACAAATTGAAGATAAATATTTTGCTCTTGTTCCTCAGCCACAATTAAACTCTTGTTAACAACAAACATTCCCCTAATATCTCCAACATTTGAAAAAGTTGAAAGGTCGATTAAAAACTGATTTGTCCTAGATGTGTGTGTGATCTTATCAGATTGGGTCTTTCATTTCCAGATGTTGTTGTTTTATGTGGTGTAAATGATACACTCGTTACCAGATGGTATAAGAAAGAAACAGCTTCAGGAGATATATGCTATTGAATTTTGCACTTCTAATGTCTACTGAAAAAGAATGGCTTTTAAAACTGGTCAGTAAAGTGTCTGAAATTTGCAATGTACGCTTGGGAATGGAAGCCCTGAATCGACTGAATACACTAACCAGATGTAGCCCTCTTGTGATAGACAGCAAACCAGACTACCAATAAAATGAATCAAAATAATGCTCAGAGTGGTCATCACAATATTGCTATTCTCATCACAACAAGGATAACTGTTCATAAATGCAATGGATCAAATTTAATTCTTATGTACAATGGATTGTACTCGCAATAACTGTTGAAAGCTGGAGATTCATTCTGGAGTTTCAGAGGTTCTACTGACTGCAGAATTTGATTTCAACCTTTTCTCCACAGACACAGCACTTACTGGGAAGAACAAAGGAAATTCTGTATTCTGTGCATGTTAAAAGAACATTTAATTAGACACTAAAGACTTAATTTTGCTTTCAGATAATGACTTGAAAGTTTGACTTGAAAGTTTCACTGAAGTCAGAGGGAGTTACATGCACATATCTGAAGGCAGAATTGAACACTATTAAGTATTACCTGCTTCTTATCAAAATCCCTTGCAAATGGTCCCTGAGTCAGAAAATAGGGGGTAATTAAGCAGAGAATTATTTCAAATTACCTACTTTTTGAAAATTCTATGGTTTCCATGGGAACAGAAACATCAAGGTGCAATACTTATCCTGGTTAAAGAGACAACCTACTGTAATTTTCATACAGTACTCAGTGGGCCAAGTACAAAACTAATGTAAGTAAGTACAGCTCCACTGAAATCATGAAGTTGCATCCATTTAAAGAAAGCTTGAAGAGGATCCTCCAAGTTTAGTAGGCTCCTAAGGTCCTTTTTTCTGGCTATGCTGAGCAGCTCTGTCGGTCTAAAACTTCTTTAAAGCAGTCAAATCATATGGGGGGGGGGGAGAATCCTCAAGTGCCATCAAACCCCTCATATGGTAATATGGCTCCCCAAACTAGGGGTGTTTTGAGCAGGCCTGGCACAAGCAAAGCAGTTTCTTATACTTCACCTCCCACAGCTTTAAGTGCTGTGGAAATGGGGCTGAGCATGAAGTAAGGAAGTATGGGGAGCTCTAACCTCAGGGTGTGGCTACAGAGTAAGGCTTAACTCAAAATAAACTATGCAAATTGAGTCAATTGCGTAGCTTAAGTTGAAATAGCTTATTTCGATATTGGGAGCGCCTAAACAGCTCTTATTTTGAAATAGAACACTCTTTCTCCGATTTCCCTTATTCCTCGTTCAATGAGGGTTACAGGAGTCGGAGTAAGAAGTCCGCCAGCTTGACAGTATTTTGACATTATTTCGAAATAACTGCTGTCTAGACGCAGACTAAGTTATTTCGAAATAATATTGCTGTGTAGACATAACCTCAGTTAACATTTTGATCCTTTAGGAATCATAACACTTGGTCAGAAATGGCAGAAGCCCTCTAAAAGTAGGGGACATACTATCCCTTCCCCTGCTTCCTCTGCCCCCTTCCTCTGTCACTCACTTTTTTGGCTGGTTAAAAAGTAGGGTCCCTATTCTGGTATCCCTGCACTTGGTACAAATCAAAATATCCTGTAGGTAGTCCTATGCTGGGAATGGGGGAATATATCAAGGAATGGTAACAGGCTCACTGAAAGAGCCTCTCATCTCCCTTCTACTTCTGCATATCCATTATAAGTACTTCATATACTCATCACCCTCTGGTAAGAGTAGGAACCAGGTTGTCAGTATTTAAAGGCTACATTTATGATGTGGAAAAATGCATTGGTACAAAATCTATAGTGGAATCCACATGTTAAAATACAGGCACTCGTTACTTTTCTAAGACGACCCATGTAGTGTAATTATAGAGTATTTGCACCTTTATCTTTTGGAATTTGTATTTCTGATCCTTCCCCACTCTCTCTCTCTCCATCCACTTACTTCAAGATACACAATGGAAGAATTTTATAGTGTGAGTCACAGTCCTCAGGGTTAATGGCAAACAATTCTCAAATGCTTCCATGCTTGTGTTTTTCTGCTAATCTTTTGTCTCCTCACCAGCTGACCTCCCTAATGTTTAGTGATGTTTCTTCTCTGGTATTTTTTCTGTTCACCATCTGAGCTTTTATTGTGGAAATGTGAAAGATGTTGGTAAGAAAGGAAAGTAGTATATGGCCAAAGACACAAAGTTAAACTTCATTTAAGATGCTAACAAGAGACATTTTTCATACTGATTTGTACAGCGAAGGAGACTGATCTACACTTGCTGCACTACAGCAGCACAGCTATAGCATTTAGTGAAGACTGCTGGCAGGATTGTTGCTTTGCTAATCAGTGTGGGTATCAACCCAAGTGGCAGTAGCTACATTGGCAGGAAAAGGCCTCCCATTGACATAGTGCTGTCTACAGCAGGGCTAGTTCTGTGTAACTACATTGCTCTGGACTATGAATTTTCCACACTCCTGGGAGAGGTAGTTATATCAACTTAGGCTTGTTCTACATTATGAACTTAAGCCTAACAAGTGACAGATACATTTTGCAACTCTAGAAGGAATAGCTGATATGACAACCTAGTTGACTGAGGCCCTGAGATTACACTGATTTTAATAGGTATTAAGACTTTCACTGACTCTAGTGGGAGTTGGATCAAACCCTGAACTAGCAAGAGATTGAAGGCAGCAATTTTGAAATATGAATTGAGAGAAGACAGTCCTTTTAATCAGCTGATTTGCTGCAAAGGTGGATACAAGAGAGAGAGAGTGGAGCTGTGTGTGTTTTTGCTAGATAAATCTTTCCACCTTTAGAGGGAAATCTGATTTCTACACTGTGACAGATGGTCAAAACTGTTATGATAGTGAAAAATTACAGATATGGGTTTAGGCAACTATAATTTGCATGCTTTTGAGCTACCTTCATGCTACCTTTTCATGCTTTGGAACTATTTTTTCATGCTACCTTCTGTCTGCTGTCTGGTTCCTGAGCTAAACACAGTTTCGCTGTCTCCAAGGATTGTGACCATGGTGTGTTTATGTAGATACTTGATCTACCTTTAGGCTGCTTGTCAAGGACAATCAAATTCCAGCTTGGCCCAAATGCAACATATTGTCTCATTTAAGGGGTGGGGCCTGTCAGTGAGAAAAGAGTCCTCTATTTTTTATCAACTTCTGGTTCACTTCTGGGTCCAACAAAATGAACTCTTGAAATCAAGACCTTCTGCAACCTGCAGTAATGCTACCTTAGAGACTGTCTTCCAAATGTGACCTGCTAGTGAAGTTGCCATTTTTCCAATACATACCAAAACATAGGTATTGGCTTCTAAAATACAAGCCCATCTCAGGAGCATGTATTCAACTTTCTATGATACATGGATCAGGTGGTGGTGATTTATTGGCTTTGCTGTGGTGTGCATCACTACAGTATCAGCGTTCCTCAGTTTTATCCTTTCAAGTGAAATTGGACCATCTTGTTAACCCGTTTTACAGATGGTATACATGGAGAAGAAGTGTGGGAAATATCATAGATTTCAAGGTTAGAAGGGACCACTGATCTTTTAGTTTGACCCACTGTATAATTCATATATAAAGCATATTTCAGAAGACCATCCAATCTTGATTTTAAAATAATCAGTGGCAAATCTACAGTGAGCTATAGTAAATGGTTTAATGGTTGACAATTACATATTATTTACAATCTGATTATGTATAGCTTGGATTGAGCTACACCTTTCTCTGATAGTTTGAAGAGCCTAGTTTTGTATCCCCTGCAGTCACTTTTAGAGTATAATCAAGTCACTCATTAGCTGTCTCTGTTAAAATAAATAGATTAAGCTCTTTGAGCCTATTACTATGCGGTATGTTTTCTAATCCTTTAATCATTATCATGGCTCTCCTCTGAACCCTCTCCAATTTTATCAGTATCCTTCTTGAATTGTGGACAAAAGAATTGGGCACAGTATTCCAGTAGCACCTGTTCAAAATAAAGATGTAAAATATCATCTCTACTCCTAGCTGAGATGCCAATGTCTATGTATCTCAGAGTTGCATTAGTTCCTTGGGCCGCAGAATCTTCTAGCATTGAGCTGCCATCAGTAGCGAAAGAACAGGTTAAGGAATATTTAGAAAAGCTGACTCTGCATAATCCATGGAATCAGACTGAATGCATCCGCGGGTGCTGTGGGAATTGGCTGATGTGACTGCAGAGTCATTGGCCATTGTATTTGAAAACTCATGATAATTGTTGCAAGTCCCAGGAAAATGCAGAGTCTATCTTTTTTTAAAAAAGGAAAGAAGGAAAATCTAGAGAACTACAGACAGGTCAGCCTAACCTCTGTGCCTGGATAAATCATGGAACAAGTCCTCAAGGAATCCATTTTGAGACACTTGGAGGAGAAGAAGGTGATCAGGCACAGTGATCATGGATTCATCAAGAGCAAGTCATTGCCTGACCAATCTAACTGCTTTCTGTGTTTTAGATAACTGGCTCTGTGGATATGGACAAGCGGTGGACATGATATTCCTTGACATTAGCAAAGCTTTTGGTATGATCTCCCACAGTATTCTTGTCAGCAAGTTAAAAAAGTATGGATGAGATGAATGGACTGCAAAGTGGATAGGAAGCTGGCCAGATCATCAGGCTCAATGGGTAGTGATCAACAGCTCAATGTCTAGTAGGCAGCCAGTATCAAGCAGAGAGCCCCACAGGTCAGTCCTAGGGCCAGTTTTGTTTAACATCTTCATTAATGATTTGGGTGATGGTCTGGACTGTATCCTCAGAAAATTTGCAGATGTCACTAAACTTGGAGGCTGCGTCTAGATTGGCATGATTTTCCGCAAATGCTTTTAACGGAAAAGTTTTCCATTAAAAGCATTTTCAGAACAGAGTGTCTAGATTGGCACGGACGCTTTTCCACAAAAGCACTTTTTGCGGAAAAGCGTCTGTGCCAATCTAAACGCGCTTTTCCGCAAAAAAGCCCCGATCGCCATTTTCGTGATTGGGGCTTCTTTGCGGAAAACAAATCTGAGCTGTCTACACTGGCCCTTTTGTGCAAAAGCTTTGCGCAAAAGGGACTTTTGCCTGAACGGGAGCAGCATAGTATTTCCGCAAGAAGCACTGATTTCTTACAGTAGGAAGTCAGTGCTTTTGCGGAAATTCAAGTGGCCAGGGTAGACAGCTGGCAAGTTTTTCTGGAAAAGCGGCTGATTTTCCAGAAAAACTGGCCAGTCTAGACTCAGCCAGTGTGTAAGTGTGTGGAGGGGAGGTAGATATTATGGAGGGTAGGAATAAGATCCAGAGTGACCTAGACAAATTGGAGGATTGGGCTAAAATAAATCTGATGAGGCTCAACAAGGACAAGGTAGAGTCCTCAATTCAGGACGAAATAATTCTATGCACTACTACAGGCTGGGGACCAACTGGCTAAGCAGCAGGTCTGCAGAAAAAGGACTTGGAAATTATAGTGAACAAGAAGCTAGGTATTAGTCAACAACGTTCTCTTGTTGACAAGAAGGCTAATGGCATATTAGGCTGCATTAGTAGAAACATTGCGGCTGTGTCTACACTGGGCCACTTATTCCGGAAAATCAGCCGCTTTTCCAGAATAAGCTGCGAGCTGTCTACACTGGCCCTTGAATTTCCAGAAAAGCAACGACGCTCTACTGTACAAAATCAGCCGCTATTCTGGAAAAACTATTCTGCTTCCGCTCGGGCATAAGTCCTTATTCCGGAACACTGTACCCTTACATTTAGCCATAATAAAATGCATATTGTTTGCTTTTGCCCAGTTTACCAACTGATCCAAACTCCTGAATTTGGTGTGTTTTTGTTTCCCATTACCCTCGTTTTGTGTTATCTGCAAACTTTACCAGTGATTAAAAAAATAAACAAGGAATCAATGACATAGAAGGGAAAACAAAGCTGCATAGGACAAAGAACTGAGGACTTGCTTGAGTAAGATTTTGTTTACAGCTATGTTTTGATATTTACAAATGTGCTAGCTTTTAATCATTTTAATATATATCATGTTTTCCTGGTTTTTAATCAAAATATCAAATACCTTAGATTTCTGAACATATATTATATCAATATCACTTATCTACCAAACTCGCAATCTCATCTAAGAAAGATATCCTGTCAAAATAACTCGATCTATTTTCCATAGACCCATGTAATTTGCATTTATTACATTACCCTCCTTTAATTCTTTAATCTAATCCATATCAGCCACTATCTTTCCCAGGATTAACATCAGACTGACAGCACTACAATTACCCAGGTCTTCTCATTTTCCTCTTTTAGAAATTGGCCATTGATACCTTTCTTTCAGTTTTCTGGAACTTCCCTAGTGTTCCAATAATTTATTAAAAATCACCATTAATGGTTCAGAGTATTCCTTAGCCAGCTGTTTCTAAAAGTCTTGGATGCATGTTATCTGGTCCTGCTGACTGAAAAATGTCCATCTTTGGGATGTGAAACAGAAGCTGATACAGAGATACAAATGGACTAGAAAGTGTAATGATACTTTGAAACTATATAATCTGTTTTTTCCTAAATACACTTCTTCCTCTTCTGAATTTTTTGATTTATTGGTCCATCTTTACTTTATATGTTTGGCATAATAAGTTGCTCACACTGAACACATAGGTGTCAGTTTATTAGGCTTGTGTGTTAGTACCCTCCTTTACAATTGTGAAAGCTGGAGAAGAGAGTGAACAGTTTCCACTTTTGCTGTCTTAGAAAAATCCTTGGAGTTACTTGAGACCAATGGATCACCAATAATGAGAATCAGACTAGTCTAAGCAGGCTATACTGCTGGATGTTGCTGGCTGGGACCTGTGGAGCATATGTGTCAAGATCATCTGCTAAAGGCATTTCTCTATGACCAACTTTAAACCACCTGTGACATAGAGGAAGGCCAAAGTTCTGATAAGTAGCAAGATCTCAAGAATTTCAGCATTTCCACTGAAAAATGGGAGCATTTTGCCCATATTTACTCCATTTGGAGAAACCAGGTTAAGACTGGTGCAGGCATTGTGAACAGCTATCAATCACCAGCCCCGGTTGAGGCTCATAGGAGGACCAGCATGCATTATGGCAATTTGATTTATTACATAGAGATGTAGTACACGTATGCATCTTTCTTTTGTACCAGTTCTATCTCAGCCCCAGAAGTTGGGGGGTATTGATCCACGTCTGTATATTTAATTCATCAGCAGGCGCTCCTAGGTCAACAGATTGAATAAACAGTTTTAATATGTATGAAAAAAATCTCTGACAGTCCCACTATCTGCTGCACCTTTTAAAATCCACAATGCCATTTCAGTGGATGGAGAGGACACTACCTGCACCACAGTGGATTTTCATAAGAGATTGGGATGCTTTAGAGTGAGACCAGGAGTTTTGCACTAGCTTCACATGGGATATATCTGGTCTCTGTGCAGCATGTTTTGTGGCAGGGAAAAAGGTAAGCAGGATGGGCCAGGGAAAAAAGAGCAGGTGAGAGGCTATGAATCTGCCACTATGCTTATCCACTAACTAATGGCTTTTGTAGATTGGGTCCACAGAAGCCACTGGAGCTGTAGGGATGCACCAGCATTGACAACATGAAGTGGAACTCACCTTTTGCAGATCCCCTATGTGGCAAGTCTGTTTACTTGGTCCTCGCAATAGGGGAAAAGAGTAAAACTTGTTGCCCGGAACGCTAATTCTGAACATCCAAGTAAGGACAGCGCAGTGGCACAGTCTGTAGTGATGCAATGTTCATTAATATCAATGAGAGTTACTTGGTTTATCCCCCTCACCTTTGAAAAGGTTGGGATAGGCACCAGTGTGAAAATTGGAAGACTGAAATCAGATTTGTAGACACTTCCAAGAGAGAAAGTCCTTATTATGGCTTTATTGAGATAAGGAACAGCATGAAGCTAAGTCTGATCAAGCAATTGGACAAGGAGAGAATGCAAAGCACTGTGGCAGTTTTAGAAGCTTCAGGGGGTAGCCGAGTTAGTCTGTTACAGGAAAAAAACAACAAATGTTCTGGTAGCACTTTATAGACTAACATAACATGTAGATGGTATCATGAGCTTTCGTGGGCACAGCCCACTTCTTCAGATGACCAGAGTTATCCTAAACACATAACTCTGGTCATCTGAAGAAGTGGGCTGTGCCCACGAAAGCTCATGATACCATCTACATGTTTTGTTAGTCTATAAAGTGCTACCAGAACATTTGTTGTTTTTTTTCCTGTGGCATTTTTGTTAGTGTGATGACATAGAATCATAGAACACTAGAACTGGAAGGGACCTTGAGAGGTCATCAAGTCCAGTCCGCTGCCATCATGGCAGGATCCAGTACCATCTAGAACATTACTGATCGATGTCTATATAACCTGCTCTTAAATATCTCCAGAGATGGAGATTCCATAACATCCATAGGCAACTTATTTCATTTTATTGCCTTTCTAGTATTTGACAAAAAATCTTTTTTTTTTCCTTTATGGGAAAAAATGAAAACATTTTAGCATCTATTGAGACAAGATTGGATGACTGACTAAAATCACTTGGTGAGGTTCTATAGCCTCTGTTATTCAAGAAATAAATTACATAATCAAAATGGTTCCTTCTGGCCTTAATAAAATGTATTAATTTGTCCAATTAACCTTTTTTTACATTCATGTTTACATTCATGTTTGATGAGGCTGCTCGGATTCCCTTGATTCTAGGAAGCAATCCTAGTTGTTTTACATCAAAGCCAGAAGACAAGAAATAAAATTCTTCACTTGAATTCAAAGGGAATAGTTTCGGGTGTGTGTGTGATTTTTACTCCAGGCCAATGCCTATTGAAAATATGCTAATAAATACTGATAGTCATGTTCTCCACATCCCCAGTGGACTACTCAATATTAGTGAAAATAAAGGACAAAACTTAAAATTCTGGGTATATTGAGAGCCCTATGAAGGGCTAAGTGGACAAACTCCCACAAAGAAACGGATGAGTCAAATGAAATTAAGTCCTTGATCTTGTTTATGATATCTATGAACTTGAACCAGAAGTTTAATGCGAGTGGACAAATATATTAAAAAATGGATAAATGTACTAGGCTTCTTTCCAGCATTTATCATAAATGCAATAATATATATAATGGAGTCATGTACATCCTCATAATCCATTTCACCAGAGTTACTGTATTGTACCTAAACTAGACTTTGCAAGATACTATGTAGACAAAATATCACACAAAAATATATCTAAGTATATAAGACTTACTGCTTCAGCTCTGATTAAGATTCTTTGACCTAAGGCCCTGAATATCATACATATTCTATACTTTATGCGTGTGAGTGGACACAGAAACCTACATACCTGAGTTATTCTTAGCCAGGAATGAATGGCTATGTTGTCTGGGGAAAGTGCTGCTAGTTTAGCACTATAAAGTGATATTGTTCACTGTGGTTTTTATGTGTTTTGGGGGTAGATTTATCATCAACATGTATATTGTGTGCACATGACACACACAGCTGGGTAAATGCCCAAACTCTGTATTTCCAAATTTCTGTGTCTTTAAATCTGTAATTCAGACATTGAGTGTAAAATGGAGAATTTTATTTTGTTGTTGTTGTAAGATTAGCGGTCTAAGTTTAAACTCTTCTGTGTAGCATCATGGAGCAATGTTTCCAGTCAGCTGGTTTATTGTTTTTAGTGTTTTGCCGAGTTGGTTTTTTTTTTTTTTTTTGAGCTTCCAGAAATTCTTACAGCGCTCAAGCTGTTTGTAGTAGTTAATAGTGAAGTTTATTTAGATAAAAGCTCACTTTCATTAGGCAAACTATGGTAAATAAGAAGGCGCAAGTAATGTCCACATGGCACCCTAAGCTCGAAATAAGCTATGCAATTTTGAGAATGTTTCAGAGATGCTGAAATAGCATGCCCTTTATTTCAAAAAATATTTCGAAGTAACAGGCAGCTTGTTATTCCAGTATTCCAAAATAAGGTGCACAGTGTAGATGTACCCCAAGAAAATACCCTTCTTTGTGGCTCTAGATTTTTCAACATTGCCAGACTTTACTAATTCAGTCAACTTTGTCAGTCAACTAACAATAGCACTTTATGGATATGGATTGGATATTTTGTGTGTTATATGGATTGGATTTGTGTCCATTTTTATGCTTCTAAAGCTTCAATAAGTGAGAACTAATTCAAGTTATCTTAAACTAGCTGCTTCTCTGTCCTAAAAGTGATTGTTACACATCTCATACGTGAGAAAACCATCTCTGTGTTTAATAAAAAAGGAATCAAATGCATAAGGATTCCAAGTATGCATTACCTACTGTATGACATAGTCATATGGCTAGGTACCATCAACTCCTTTTTGGCTTGTTTCTGTGAAAATCCTGTAACTAGTGCAATCAAGGATAATTGTTGCACCATTTGCTTATGTTTAAGCCATATGCAAGAGTTTGGAGCTTATTAAGCATTGCAATTTATCCTGATTGCTACCAAGTAATCCTTTGCAGACTTTTAAATCAAAACTGTGGCTGAATTTCCACAGCATGATTGTCATGTTTTTCAAAGTTTTCTAACTAAAACTTTATGAGTATGCAATTAAACAGAAAGCAGTTTTCCTGCACTGGATAGTAAGTAAACTGTGGAGGCTCAGCAAAAACTAGACTCTTTTCTGTTTGCTTTTGCTTTAAAAAAAAAGGTAGGTTGTTTTGGGCTTTTCAAACTGTTTACAGTAAATCCTTGCTTACTGTTGTAGTTCTTGCTACCTTGGATTAGTTTAACAACATTTCACTTAATTTCCCTGTAGGAATTAATGTAAATGGGGGGAGGGGGAGATTAGGTTCTATGTAATTTTTCACCCAAAAAAGACATTATATACAAATACAGCATGAGTTTTAAATGGTAAAGGTTGGCTGAGGAAGAGGAATAGCAGTCAGGAGGCAAGGGCATGCCCTACTGTGCTTGCCCAGCACTCCTGGAATGCCGGGCAGGCAGAGTGGGGTAAACTCCTGACACTGCTCCCTGGCCAGAACACTGGACACGTGGTGCAGGCAATCCAAATGACTTTATAACAGCAACCTAATAATGAAACAATATTAACAGGGATGACTTTAAATGAGGATATTTAAACAATATTAACAGGGGGACTTTAAAAAACCCCAAATTGTCTGGTAGCACTTTATAGACTAACAAAATGTGTAGATGGTATCATGAGCTTTCGTGGGCACAGCCCACTTCTTTAGATGACCAGAGTTTTTTTTAAAAAAGCGGCGAGGAGTCCTGTGGCACCTTATAGACTAACTGAAGTGAAGGAGCATAAGCTTTCGTGGGCAAAGACCCACTTCGTCAGATGCATGTAGTGGAAATTTCCAGAGGCAGGTATAAATATGCAGGCCAGGATCAGGCTGGAGATGACGAGGTGGATCCAATGAAGGAGGATGAGGCCCACTTCTAGCAGCTGATCTGGAGGTATGAATTCCAAGAGAGCAGAAGCTGCTTTTGTAGTTAGCAAGCCATTCACAGTCTTTGTTTAATCTAGAGTTGATTGTGTCAAACTTGAAGATGAACTGTAGCTCAGCAGTTTCTCTTTGAAGTCTGGTCCTGACGTTTTTTTGCTGCAGGATGGCTACCTTTAGATCTGCAATTGTGTGTCCAGGAAGATTGAAGTGTTCCCCTACAGGTTTTTGTATGTTGCCATTCCTAATATCAGATTTGTGTCCGTTGATTCTTTTATGTAGGGACTGTCCAGTTTGGCTGATGTATATAGCAGTGGGGCATTGTTGGCACATGATGGCATATATTACGTTGGTAGATGTGCAGGAGAACATACCAGTGACAGTATGGCTGATCTGGTTAGGTCCTGTGATGGTGTTGCTGGTGTATATATGTGGGCAGAGTTGGCACCGAGGTTTGTTGCAAGGATTGGTTCCTGAGTTCGAGTTATTATGGTGTGGTGTGTAGTTGCTGGTGAGAATATGCTTCAGGTTGGCGGGTTGTCTGTGGCCAAGGACCGGCCTACCTCCCAAGGCCTGTGAAAGCGAGGGATCATTGTCCAGGATGGGTTGTAGATCACTAATGATGCGTTGGAGAGGTTTTAGCTGGGGACTGTAGGTGATGGCCAGTGGTGTTCTGTTGGTTTCTTTCTTGGGCTTGTCCCGTAGCAGGCGGCTTCTGGGTATACGTCTGGCTCTGTCGATCTGTCTCCTCACTTCCTCGTGTTCGTATCACATCTTACAGAATGCTTGTTGAAGATTTTGTAGGTGTAGGTCTCTGTCTGGGGTTTTGGAGCATATGCGGTTGTACCTCAGTGCTTGGTTGTAAACAATGGATCGTCTGGTGTGTCCAGGATGGAAGCTGGAGGCATGCAGGTAAGTGTGTCTGAATCTGCAAAAGCGGCGAGGAGTCCTGTGGCACCTTATAGACTAACTGAAGTGTAGGAGCATAAGCATTCGTGGGCAAAGACCCACTTCGTCAGATGCATGTAGTGGAAATTTCCAGAGGCAGGTATAACACGGCTACCCCTCTGATACCAGAGTTTTTTAAGTTAATCCTGTACAGACTAACTCAGTTACCTCTAGAAGCTTTTAAATGAGAAGTTACTGTACACTACATTTGTCTGTGACCACCCCCGCATCATGGTTGACTCAACAGGATCAGCTAGACCTATTTGGCTAGATCTTCTAAACTATGCTGCAATTGTAGGCATGCTGGTGGATATTGCTAAAATGTTTATTTTAAAATAAAATTATATATAGCCATCTGTGCTACAATTGATTTTAAAAAAAAAGCCCCAAACCCATCAACCAAAAATATGCTTTCTGAAATAAGCCTCCCCACACTGAATAAAAAAATTATTCTAAGTTTATGGAGAATTTAAAGTTACATACAACTAAAGGAGCAGGAAAAGAAAACTACTTTAGATAACTTAGGGTATGTCTACACTTGCAGCCTAATTTGAAATAGGGCTGCAAATGTAGGCATCCGAAATTGCAAATCAAGCCCGGGATTTAAATATCCCACGCTTGATTTGCATCTTCCTGGCCGGGCACCATTTTTGAAATTGACAAGACTGGAATAACTGCCCACGTCTACACACGGCAGTGAAACGGCCGTTTGAAATAAAGCCCTATTTCGAACTACCCGTTAAACCTCACTGCAGGAGGAATAACAGGTAGTTCGAAATAGGGCTTTATTGCAAACGGCCGTTTCACTGCCACGTGTAGACTACATTTGTAGTCCTATTTCGAATTAGGCTGCAAGTGTAGACATACCCTTAGATTAGATCCTCTGATGTGTTTTCTGTAGAAGAGTTGAGACAAATTTATATAGTTCTTACTGGAGCTGCCACATTCAGGATTCTTTTTGGGCCATTTAGTAAACCTTATAGACCATGAAGGACCTGGTTTGAATTTTGACTCTGGTCACATGGAAAAAAACCAACACATTAGCCCATTCACTAGTTGAATAAATTGCTGCCAATTAGTAAAGTTAATTTTCATGTTGGGCTGCTATTTGGCAGACACACAAATTTCAAAACAAACAATAAATCATTTCAAAGTGCTCCATCAGATCTCAAATAGCCTTCCAAGCAATAAGGAAAGGAATACATGCATGATATATGGCCGGAGAGGCCAAACTTACTAACTCACCCCAACCCACATACAACAATCATCAGAATTTCAAGAGCCGACATGTACCTGCTAGGATGTGAGATTTTAGACCTGTGTGGAAGGGGGTTTGGAGGCTTCAACCCACACAGAAGGAGCCTCCCCAGGCTCAGGTCTTCAGCCCTATTTGGGCTGACTGTCCGAGTCCTAGCAGGCAAGCCCCATGGGGTTAAAGCCACTGGACTCCCCTCCCTGGTAGGCAGAACCCAGAGGTTGCCATAGGGAGGTCCCCATGGGGTCAGGTGCCCCCCATTTTTGCAAGGGTTTTCTGAACTCATTCCCATAGTGCTACCAGGCCCCCTCCCTACATGGCAGCTTCTGGAGATGGCAAACGGAGCTGCAGCATGGGGAAAGGCAGCAACAAACAAATAGGAGAGGCAGGGAGAACCTCTGCTTATTATGCTGCCTCTCTATGTGGAGCTAACACCTGGGAGCTGCAGGGAGAGGCTGCTGAGGGCAATGGGGATAGGTCATGCCTGGAAGTTGTTCATACCTCAACTATTGGGGACAAAATTTAAAGGTTGCACCCCAATTCGAGCAGGCACCAATTGTTTCAGGAGAAGGCCCTAGCTACAGCCCTCCACTGCAGGAGAGAAACTCCAAGTTTCCTTCCCTCTGCATCTAGTTAATAGAGGGGGCTCTCTCAGCCTTACTTTCTAGTAAAAGAGCCACATGCAGTTCACAAGCCGCAGTTTAGCCATTCCCCTTACCAGGAATGTCTCTTCTTTCTCTCTCCTCCTGAAATAAGAATGTGAACTATTAGACCGCTAAAGATAAAACCCAGAACTGTAGAAATTAGAGATGGTGAAGGCTGTTGTGTCTATCTCCATGACAATGTGGGATTTCACAAGAGCATTGCCTTTGTATGCAGCAGTAGCCACTCAGACAAGAGAAACTGATTTCTTAATTGTGAGCTTGATGGAGATATGAAGGAATCTGTGGATGTATGTGGGGAGGGGGTTGCAGTGAGTATTCAAGAGTTTGGTCATGAGGGTCCATATCATGGATGAATTAACTTCAGGCAACTCTAAATATAGCATGTGTTCACACACCAGAATAAAACGTATTCTTAAAATAAACAAGTCAGACCACCCGTGCCTCTCTCCCTCTTCTTTGCCTTAAGTTTCCCTACTTACTACAAGTCACATTGACAGCAATGTTGTTGCCTTTGAGTAAAATCCTGCTGTTCTCATTCATTATTCAAGGCTTCACTGGCAGCATTGGCAGAATAAACACTGAGCAAAGACAACAGGATACGGCTCAGAGAAACTGTATGGTCCAATGACTGGACACAAATGATCTGCAATCTTCCCAGGTCTGCTACTGACTACACAAGCTAGGGCCAATCACTTCCCCTTCTGTCTCACCTTTTTTTCTATTTAGATTGTAAGCTCTTTGGGGACTTCTTATTCATGATTTTTCACTGTGGTAGTGTCTAGAAGTCCAAGTCATGGTCTATGGCCCCATTGTGATAAGCTCTTTGTATATATAAGAGAAAGATATCCTTTCCACAGAGTCTCTTATTATGTTTTTGCACAATGTCTATCACAAGGGGATCCTGATCTCAGTTGAAGCCTCTCTGTGCAACTGTATTACAACAACTAATAATTACTGGCATGGAGAATTTCAACCCACATGGCTTAATTTTGGCAGAGTGGAAGACAACTGAAAACAGGTCCTAGGAGTCACTGCTGGCACTGCATATATATGCTATTTGCAATATGTGTGTGTGTGTGTGTGTGTGTGTGTGTGCGCGCGGGGGAGGGGGTGAATGTTGATTAATGAGTGCAGGCAAATGGCACTGAGTTACACTGAAATTAAAAAAGCATTTGCACAGTTAAGTATACTTGCTTTCATAAGGGAAATGCAAAAGGGAAAGTGATCATTTTCCTTCATTTCTTAATCACCTAGATCAGATTTCAAGCCATCATCTGCAAACAGTGAATGGAGAAATGAGGAAACAATCAGATGAAGACTATCATGAATATCTTGCAATGTCAAATTGTAATTCTTTTTGCATTTTTTTCAAAGTTTTCATTGTATATATGTACCTAGTGATCAATAACTCCAAATTTCTTAGTGTGAATGAATTGTTAGTTACACTAAATCTACACCAACGTATCCCAAGGAAATCAATACAGTGGTCTGGTCCTCTCATTCCTTCGGTAGATGTTTGCTCATTTCTGTATCCAAGGATAATTAAACTGAATGAAGGTCTTTTCTGGTGAGAGTCAGTGTAAAGCATTGAAGTTTCCCATCATGTGTAAACAGTGCTATATTATTTATAAACTGATCTGACAAATTTAATTGACTGGAAAGCACTTGATCTGATTTAAGGGCCTCTATGAGGAAGAGGATAATGCTTTTCATGATTTCTTGATCCTTTTTTTCTTCTGAAAAAAGTCAGTGAAGAAAAAGTTATAATTCTAATTGCACTGAAAGAAATAAACTTTAAAGATGTCTCTGTCATAACTATGAAATAGCTGGTTAACTAGTAAATCCTGATTTGAACCTGAATTAGAGAACTTATTTGAGAAAAGTGTCTGCTCTGTAGTTTTCAAATCACTTTCTGAAGTCATAATCTAAGGAATATTAAGATGGGTTATACAAATATGTGAGACTTGAAAACAATTGAGTTTTACTAAGATCCTATGAGCCCACTAGAAAGAGGACCTAATGCAACAGGATGGTTAGTGCTGCTAAATGTCACTTCAGAGATGAGTGAAAATATCTTAGTCCCCATAATTGTTGAAAGGTGTTGGAAAAATAAAAACAGTAGTAATGAAAACATCTAAAGTTGATGCAAAATCACAGGTAGATGTTTCTAGAGTGAAGATGGTCATATAATATAGAAAACTACAAAACATCGATAACCTCCCTGATAACGCCATCCTTGCTACCATGGATGTAGAAGCTCTATACACCAACATCCCACATGAAGACGGATTACAAGCAATTAGAAACACTATCCCAGAGAATACCACTGCCAATCTGGTAGCAGACCTATGTAACTTTGTTCTCACCCACAGTTATTTCTGATTTGGGGACAACTTATACCTCCAGATCAGCAGCACAGCCATGGGTACCCGCATGGCCCCACAGTATGCTAACATCTTTATGGCTGACTTAGGACAATGATTCCTCAGATCCTGTCCCCTTTTACCCCTTCTCTACTTATGCTACATCGATGACATCTTTATGATCTTGACCCATGGCCAAGAAACACTGGATGCATTCCACAGAGACTTTAACAACCTACACCCCACCACCATTCTACATGAGAGATCCATTTCCTGGTCACCACAGTACAAATCACCAATGGAAAATTAGACACCACTCTCTACAGAAAACCCACTGACTCCTAGTTACCTACATGCCTCCAGCTCCCATCCAGGATATACCATACGATCCATCGTCTATAGCCAAGCCCTTAGATACAATCGCATCTTCTCTAATCCCACTAACAGAGACCAGAAACTTCAGGATCTCTACCAAGCATTTATAAACCTCAATTACCCACCCAGAGAAATTAAAAAAACAAATTGAAAGAGCCAGACGAATACCCAGAAACCATCTACTTCAAGACAGACCCAAGAAAACCAACAATAGAACACCACTTGTCATCACCCATAGCCCCCAACTTAAACTCGTCCAATGCATTATCAATAAACTACAACCTATACTGGAACAGGATACTACCCTCCGAGAGGCTCTGGGAGACAGACCCATAGTCTCCTATAGACAACCACCTAACCTCAGGATGATTCTTACCAACAACCACAGGACATACCACACTAATACCAACCCTGGAACTTTCCCTTGCAACAAACCCCATTGCCAGCTTTGTCCACATGTTTACTCTGCTGACACTATGATTGGACCTAACCATGCCAGTTACAAGATCAAGAACACATATTCCTGTTCATCCAGAAATATAATTTATGCCATCATGTGACTGAAGTGTCCGTCTGCTATGTATATTGGACAAACTTCTCAGACACTTTGCCAAAGAATCAATGCACATAAAACAGAAATCAGACTCTTTTACAGAGAGAAAACTGTTGCTTGCCATTTTAACCAGACGGACCATTCTCTCAATGACCTTAAAACATGCATATTGCTTCAAAGAGATTTTAACTTCAGACTTCAAAGAGAAGGCTCAGAACTGTCATTCATGCTTAAATTTGACACTTTATGTATGGGTCTGAACAAAGATGCTAATTATCTCACCCATTACAAAGATAGCTTCCTCAATTATCACCCCTAATATCATTACCTCACAGACACTAACCTTCCTCTCTTCCCTTCCCCTCCCCTCCGTTCTAAAATCTGATTTGTCAATTTTATATATGTTCGGGTTTTTTTGATTGTATCACTTTGGTATATATGGTTGTGCCAATTTTCTTCCACAAATTGATCTGAGGAAGTAGGTCTGGCCCACAAAAACTCATCACCTGATAAATCATCTTGTTAGTCTTTAAAGTGCTGCATAGTCCTGTCTTTTGTTTCAGCTAGACCAGACTAACATGGCTGCATCTCTATCACTATCTTTTAGGAGGATACCTACCTTAAATCAAATTTATCCATGGGCTGATGTTCAATAAACAAGCATATCATCCATGGGAAAATTATCCTCCTGCAGACATTCATGAAAGGGTATATAGGGGCATGGTGATGGACTTGCTTAACACATAGGGTATGTCTACACTACCCTCCTAGTTCGAACTAGGAGGGTAATGTATGCATACCGCACTTGCTAATGAAGCCCGGGATTTGAATTTCCTGGGCTTCATTAGCATAAGCGGGGAGCCGCCATTTTTAAATCCCCGCTGCTTCAAACCCCGTGCAGCGCGGCTACACGGGGCTCGAACTAGGTAGTTCGGACTAGGGTGCCTATTCCGAACTACCGGTACTCCTCGTTTCACAAGGAGTAACGGTAGTTCGGAATAGGCACCTACTTCCTCAGATTTAAAAATGGCGGCTCCCCGCTGATGCTAATGAAGCCCGGGAAATTCAAATCCCGGGCTTCATTAGCAAGTGCGGTATGCATACATTACCCCGCTAGTTCGAACTAGCAGGGTAGTGTAGACATACCCATACTCTGGTCTTTTTCTTTTTTTATTAAAAGACAAGGTCTTGTCAAATGTAATATATGTGCACCTGAATAAAAAAGTACACTGGATCTTTAACACCAAGAACATAAGAGAACAGATGTTTATAGAAATTTTGAATAAAAATTGTAAAATTTCTACATTTGTCCAACTGATCTACACATTCTGCACCTGTTTCTCATATGGAGCTTCCAATGACATTGATGGAAATTCTGTATATAGTAAGAGTGTATATCCAATAAAGATGAATTGGAGCATGCGTTAGAATGTAGGACGATTTTTCCCCACAGTTGTGGAAGACGAGAGATCGCTCTTGCTGTTTCAAGCTCTGTGGGACACAGCAGTCAGTTCCATACAGTATATTAGTGTAAACATATTTTATTGTGTTGTTCTCAAACTGTGTGTTTATGTGCAAAGAACATGATTTACAGAATATTTATTTGTTGGCCACTTTATTACTTTAATAATGCAAATTTGAATTGTAATTAAGGTTTTGTAAATTTAATTGTAATAGCTTGCAGATTGGGTCAGAGCATACTTTGATACTGTAAAACTGTTTCAATAGACAATGAATCCATTTGTGCCTTTTCCTTATTAAAAAGCAGATGTGGTTCAGTCTTTATGAAATTTTCTTTACGTGTAAATTATGGGTGTGGGATTTAAAAAATTGCTGCTGGTGCATGCCAAATTTGGGCCTTGATTTATTATTTTACTATTGTGAAACAATAAACTGAAAACCAACAAAAATTAGAGATGTATGTCATCAAAAACTAAAGCATTCAAACATATTGCCAACATATATGTTTCATATTTAACCACAGCTGGGACTCACAGTTCGACTGTATTTCCAACACTGTTGCTGGGAGACCCTGGACAAGTTAGACCGCCTCCATTTCTCCGTCTGTAAAATGGGAATAATGATTCTGACCTCCTTTTGTAAAGCACTCTGAAATGAAAAACACTAATAAGAGCTAAATTTTTTACTCTTATTTTTATAATATACTGCCACCCATGAAGTGTTTGTATGGCATTATGGATTCCATATGTATGGTACTTCTGCAGCAATTTCATAGAAAATAAATCAGTATCCTTCCCACTAAAAATATACTCTTTCCACTTTCAATGGTTTTTTCCCCTTTTCTCCACTGTCCTTGAGCTGGTATTCTCTGTCCTTGGCAAAGTCAATTACTCTCCTTTGGAGCAGCTGGGATAAAGGAATGCTTTTGCTTCCTTTCCATTAATTTATTGCATACGGTGCATATTTTCTGACGTGCTTATTTTGGCTAGATCATCCACTTCAGAGAGAAAGAAAGAGAGAGTATTTTCACTTACTGTTCCTTCACTTTACTTCTTTTATAACACAGGATATTTCACAGGGCCCAACACTGCATGGTGCTGAGCACTCCCTGCTAAGTGTTGAGTGTTTGCAATTCTCATTGACATCAAATAAAATTGAGCAGTGGAAATACAGTTTGGGGGAATTTCATTGCTGGGACTGTACAACTTAAATCACATTTAAATACTAGAAAATGATTACAGTATCCTTATGAAAGAAGGGTATCAAAGAATCTTGTGACAGGTGGTCTTGCTTATTTTTTTCATCAGTAGCAGTCACATGCTCACTAGCTCTCAATGCTTAGACAAAGATTTCATCTTTTTTGCTCTGACCTAGCTTATTAAATATTATTGGAAGGGAACCAAAATCATGTTAGTTCCCATCATCTCAAATACATTAGTGATTCGGATACTGTGAATCCAGTTATACCTCTGTATTTTAGGGATGGGTCCTAACTATGTTAGTCATCCTTCAGGATGTTATGACTTCAGAATCTAAAATCTGAAACTCTAAGTCCTTGTTGCTTTTAGCTGAGTGAGACGCTGTTTTTTACATGTCTTTTCAGTAATGTAGAAAAGAACCCTTTTGTACTAAAAGGGTATAAAACACAGTATAAAACACAAAGCAAAGAAGGTTGTTAAACCAATCAACCTGATAAGCTGCACCTGGGAAAGAGTCACAGAATGCAGGAGGAGTAACGGTAGTTTGAATTAGGAGCTTCAATTTGAACTACCTAGTCCGTGCCGCATGTAGCCACGGGCAGGTATTTAAATCCCGGGCTTCATTTGCAAGTTTGAATGCCTACATTAGCCACCCTAGTTCGAACTACGGTGGCAGTGTAGACATACCCTCAAGCTCCTATATCCTGAAGTCACTTTTGAAAATGGAATGTAGGTTCCTAAATGACTTAGGTGATTGTGAAACTTTACTCAAAAGCTTTGAAGGCTAGAGTCTGATACTGTTACATTGAGTAGCCACTTACTCAAGGGTAGCTCATAAGGATGAAATGAGTTGTTGAACAAATTAATATTCAATATGTCTGTAGATATCAGAAGCCAAGTTGGAAGTTTCAAAAGTGTTTGTGTTGAAGCTCAACGAGAAACTCAAGTTGACTGCTCTGAAAGCCCTATACTGTGTTTAACTACCTTCCTTCTGGAAATCCCATAGATTCCTTCCTTATTTAAAATACTTTTAAAATTAACTTTCATTCATAAGAACAGTCATACTGGGTCAGACCAAAGGTCCATCTAGCACAGTATCCTGTCTGCTGACAGTGTCCAATGCCAGATGCCCCCAAAGGGACTGAACACAACAGGTAATCATCATGTGATCCCTCTCCTGTCACCCATTCAAAATCTGAAACAAATTTCTTAACTCCATACACACCTTCCACTAAGGAGAATCATACATCCATATTGGTACATCTTTGTCCTTTATACAATCAAGAAAATCTAACGACACTTAAAAAAGTTCAGGCTTGGTTTGGTTTTAGTACACAGGTTCAGTATAGTTTTTATTTTACTCTAATGTTTTCATATCTCAAATCATAATTAGAGCCATGTGTGAGGGTTACACTGGACCGAAGTGATACATGTAATATCTCAACAGAGAACCAGAAACAAATTTCCTTGATTTGGGAGAGGGGTGGCTTGGACGCAGGGTTTGGATGTTAATTCTCATCTTATTCAATTTATAAGTCAAAATTCCCATGGATGTAAATGACTGTCTTAGTTCTGATATAATGTGCAGATTTTATGTTACCTTATCTTGAGGGAGAGGGATGTGAAGGGAAACAGTCATTCATTCAGGCAAAGAGCAGAGTGACAAAGCAGCTGGAGCATTTGTGTGTACAAGACTGTGTTGTCACTTTGCAGAAGACACTGTATTAACACACAGTAAAGACCCAGTTGAGGAAAACACTTCAGCACATACTTATTAAAATGGTCCAGTGCTTTCCTGAACTGGGGTCTAAATCCTTCAGGCTTATATTTACCAAATTCCATGAAAGCTCAATTTAGACACCTCTCCAGATTCAAAGGGGATAAGGGAAGGAGGGAGAAAGAGGAGAGGAGTACAGGATGTATCCAATCAGCAGACGGTGGGGACTTATTGATTCTGGGTTAGTTAGTGTTTTGGAGTGATAGCACACCAGAGAAGTTTGGTAGAACCCAAACCCTGACTCTGGAGAGCCTGTAGAAGTAACTTCCACAAATTTCTTGGGAAAAAGGAAAGGAAAAAAGCTATGGAGCCAGTAGTCCTCAATACTCATGCCTTCTCCCACTTTAATCTCCCCAACACTCCACCACTCTGCCAGGTTTGACTCCAATGAGGTAATGTTACCTTTATTTTGCTTCTAGATGAACATTTAGATAGTCTTTGAAGTCTGGAAGGGAATAGGAATACATCCGAGAGAATCACAGTTGGGGGCTGCTGGATGGGTTGAAAACTAAATGGTTTAATGTTGGGCCCTCAATTTTAAAGGAAGGAAGTTATGATGGAGAAATCTTTCCCAAAGTCTTGGGGCATTGACTTCTGGATTCTTGGATTGAGCCCAGGTCTATTCAAATGTCATCATTGATGTTTCCCCATCTACAGATGTGTTATAATATAATTTATATCTTTCCATATTTGCAAGGGAGAGGACAAAGAATATGACTGAGCCACTGGCTATCAAGTACAATGGATATGGCACTAGGGGAAATTCTTCTGTACTGTATACAAGGGCTGTGTCTAGACTGGCATGATTTTCTGGAAATGCTTTTAACGGAAAAGTTTTCCGTTAAAAGCATTTTCCACAAAAGCACTTTTTGCGGAAAAGCGTCCGTGCTGATCTAGATGCGCTTTTCCGCAAAAAAGCCCCGATCGCCATTTTCGCGATCAGGGCTTTTTTCCGGAAAACAAATCTGAACTGTCTACACTGGCCCTTTTGCGCAAAAGTTTTGCGCAAAAGGACTTTTGCCTGAATGGGAGCAGCATAGTATTTCTGCAAGAAGCACTGATTTCTTACTGTAGGAAGTCAGTGCTTTTGCAGAAATTCAAGCGGCCAGTGTAGACAGCTGGCAAGTTTTTCCGGAAAAGCGTCTGATTTTCCGGAAAAACTGGCCAGTCTAGACACAGCCAAGATGTATAAAAAGTCAGCATAGACTTTTAGCTACAACTATATTTATTTTTCCTTTTCATGATTGTTTTCTAACCATAGTGAGGTTTTAAAGTTCTAAATATGAAATGTATTCCCTTTTTTGGTTGGTTGTTGGAAAGATATATTGTCTCTAAATTCAAGACATGGTTTTGCCTGGTTTTCTAATAAACCATCACTTTTGGATTAAATGGCAGGGTTATTTTAAGGTATTGCTTTGCATTTTTTTAGGTCTGCCAAGTGAAAAAAAAAAGAATATAAGTACTAAAAGTACAAAAAAAGTGACCCATTATGGGATTTAAAAAAAAAAAACAGAACTGGCAAAACTCCATTCACTTTAATAAAATTATACCAGTTTATCCAAACTGAATATTTGGCCCAATAAATTTAAAAATATCTCATTTGAACATTCTTGAATTCTCCATTGATATTATCAACATGGGTCCCAATTAGCCCTAAGTAGGGTATCGGGTTTTATGGTGCAAATATCACCCACTTAATAAAATACATGGAAATTAATACCAATCCTGCTTAAATAAAATTTACTAAAGTGATAACATAACTACAGAAGACTTTGGATCTCACTGAAAATCCTCTAAGCCACCTATGCCACCCGAGTGTCACATTCCTAAAACAAAACACAAATCTTTAACATTCAATACTTATTTCATGAATGCGTATTACTAGAAATCTTAGAAATCCATGTTAAAACCGAGGTTCATGTTTTCTCTTTACCTCCTTCATAGCGGGCTTAAATTTGGTAAATATGATAGTTTGAGAGACGGAATTGTTCCTTAGTTTATAAGGTTTCATTATGAATTGCAGGAATTTAGATTTATGGGAGCATTAATGTCTTCTGACTTGCAGAACAGACTATTCACCACACATCCAATGTTATTTGATCACAAATAGCTGTACAGGGTTGGTGGTTTCATAAGAGTGAATTATTTCTCTTCCAGAAATCCACCGCATTCTTTTAACAGAAACTTTGTTCTAGGGGTAAAACTGAATATTAAAGAGAATAATTAAAGACCATTGATTAAAACTATATCTTATTATTGCTTTAATAGTTGAGTGACTGCTCCCCTTGTGTGGCCTACAGTACATAGGTATAATACTGTAATAGAAGCTGTAAAAACAGTCTGCCTTCCCAAAGTGTTCAGATACCTATCAGTGACTAGGGAGCAAAGGGGGAAGTCAAAGCACCAAGAATGAAAGGAGGGTAGAGAATGTACACTAGGTGCATTTCTTCTAGCTTGTAAGGGTATGTCTACACTGCATGATCACGCCATGTCTACACAAGACATCTGTTATTTTGAAATATTTTTCAAAATAACAGGTGACTTATTTGCCATCCTCGTAAACCCCATTGCCCAAGGGATAAGGGATAGCTCGAAATAGCACTTTATTTTGAAATTTGGTGCTGTGTAGATAGGTTCAAAATTGCAAATCTTATTTTGAGTTTAGGGTGCTATGTAGATGCATCCTAAGAAAGGTTAGCTGAAGACTTGTTCTTTAGCTCTGCAAAGTTTAGCAATCCAAACTTTTTCAGACAAATCATGGGTACTTAATTTTTTTCTTCTGGGACAGCCCTTTCCAGTGCTATGAATGCGTGTCTAAAGGCCCTGATTTTGCTTCCCAAGAAATATTTGTATAGCAACATCAGTAATGACAAACAATCCCCATGCTCAGCACCCCAATAAACATATTATGTTCTAAAGTCTGTTTGTGAAATGACCCTTGAATAACAACCAGCAAGAAGAAATACAATTGTCTGTTTAAAACAAGAAAAAAGGCTGGTGTCTCAAACTAACTGGAACCTTTGTATGGATTTAGTAGAAGACTGTCCAGACTTGAACAGATAAGGATAACCATGGCTAGGCTTTTGTCAGAGAAGAGGGGATATATTTTCCTGAATAACCGATTATGGGAGAAGGCTACATATTACTTTTATTGGCAGTGATGTTGGTTAGCTTTCTAGGTTAGGTGTTGACTCCAAGGCTGTCAGAACAAGAGAACAAATGCTTTTAAAGATCGGTCGTGACTTCTGCCAATTGCTGGGTGGTGTAATTATACACTCTTCAGAAAATCAAGACATAAGACTGGCCATCATTGTGAAATCACATGGCCTGAAATGCCATCCCTATGCCAATTTTCCAAGCAGTGAAATAGGAGATATGTGTGGAGCCTTTTGGCTGCCTCTGGGATTATCTGAGAAGAAAGAACAGATAAGTTTGCTGGGGATTCAACCCCTGTAGTCTTTTGGGACTTTCACAACACATCTGCTTTCCGGCTTGTAGCCAGATGAAGGGAAATGCTGTTATTCCCTAATTCTCCATCATGCTTTATAATGTATTCATCACCAGAAGGATTTATGCATTCTCTTTGACTGCTCTTAGTCTGTTAGCTTTACAGTTTTAGAAACAGCAGTAGTGCAGATAAAAATAATTAGCTGTTAGAAAAGGGTGTTGACTATGCCTAGGCTGAGGACCTAACGCATGAAAAGTCCCAAGCACAAACTAAAAACAGGTGCCTCAAAAACAAACAAAACCCCAAAGTGTTCTGTTCTTATTCTCTCCGCTAATCCAAAATGTCCACAGAACCACTGCCACTTCCCCTCCTGGGTAACTGTTTTTGCTTCCCTTCTAGCAGGCTTGACCCCAGTCATTTTCTTCTCTTCTGCATTGTTTTATTGCTTATGTTACAGTAGCATGTAGAGGTCCAAGCTCACTGCAGGGCCACATTGTGCTAGACACTATACAAATAGGCTGTGTCTACACTGGCATGAATTTCCGGAACTGCTTAAAAAGGAATACTATTCCGTTTTCAGTATTTCCGGAAAAGGAGCGTCTACATTGGCAGGCTGCTTTTCCGGAAAAGTCCTTTTTCTGGAAAAGCATCTGTGGCCAATGTAGACGTGCTTTTCCAGAAAAGAGCCCCACTCGCCATTTTCGCGATCGGGGCTTTTTTCCGGAAAAGTCTACTGGGCTGTCTACACTGGCCCTTTTCCGGAACAGTGTTCTGGAATAAGGACTTATGCCCAAGCGGGAGCAGAATAGTTTTTCCAGAATAGCGGCTGATTTTGTACAGTAGAGCGTCATTGCTTTTCCGGAAATTCAAGGGCCAGTGTAGACAGCTCGCAGCTTATTCCGGAAAAGCGGCTGATTTTCCCGAATAAGTGGCCCAGTGTAGACACAGCCATACACTGTAAGAGAAAGTTCTGATCCAAAGAGACTATAACCTATGTAGAGAAGACAGACAAAAGGTGGGAGCAAATCTCAGAAAACAAGAGGTGAAATAACTTTCCCAAAATCACATGGCAGGTCAGTGGCTCAGCCTGAATGGAAAACTAGTTCTCCTGACTGTCCTATCCATTAAACCGCATTGTCTCCTGGTTCCTATTTTTTTATACCTTTTCTCCTTGCTATTATTTAATTGTGTCAATATTTAGAGCAGTTTTACTATCATATGTCTTGTAGGTATTAACTCACTGAATACTTTTTAGCATTTGCAATGACTGTAAGCTGTATTTCTCTCTATATTTTTTTAAAAGTGTCCTACTCTTGCTCTATTTGGCTCCGTTGTAAAATCCCCAGCTTGGTCTATAGCATTCCTCAAGAACTAGACCAGAAGAAGAAAATCCAAAATTGCTTTCAACACTTTGTTAGTTAATCCATTCTCTGAGTCTGGATACTATGTGAAAGTGGTTTACCAATGCTAATAGTTTAGGTGCAATTGATTTGTTCTATGGGTTGTTGGATACTTAGAATGTAAACAGGCTGATGTCTGTTTTATGTGGAGACATGTCTATATCACCAAGAACACTCAATGAGCCGATCAAAGTACTAAAGAAAATACAAGCAGGTGGGTTTGGCTGATGTTCCCTTATACTCCAGGGTGCAAACGGTAAAACTAGTGCTGTATCTAATCATCAGCTGATGAGTACACGGGTTAGTTAGGAACACTGTGTCATGTCTGATAAGAAGAACAGAAAAGCAAGCTCAACAGGATATCTCTCCAGTCTGCAACTAAGATTCCTATAGCAGAATAATATTTTAGCAGTACCTCTGCTCCTATGCTAGCCAAGGCACAATTTGATCTATTGCGTTCAAATCCATGTTATTAAACAGCAATCATTAAACTGAAGCATTCAGAAGTGTAAAGTAGAGACATGATTTTAGAGATGATGTGATCTCACAACTCGAGTCAAAGCCAATGGGAACCGCAAGTACTCAGCTCTTTGGAGAATATGGCCTGCAGCTCTTGTGTTTTGAGTGTCAAGGAATATCTAAATTGTGGACTCTTTTGTGTATTGAATATGAAAAAGTGGCAGAACCAAATTTCTTCATACTTGGCAAGAACAAAACTGCTCTTGATAGAGACCAAGCATGGAAACTTCTAGTCTGAGAGGATTATTTTTGTCAAAGTTATGACAAGTTGAATATAGTCTTATATAAAATTCCCTTCTCAGATTTCTGTCTATAGTAACATTATAAGACAAATAGATATAGAAATAGAATGGGAGAAGTGAGATTTATATTCACTTAACAATTACTAGTAAGTGAAAAAACAACAGCCTCAAAAAACAATTAAAAAAACCCAATAACCTTAGGACAATATAGTGACATTTTGTCACACAACTATTTTTATTTGGCCCACATACACACATTACAGATTGGACTTTCTGTAACAAGTTGCCAAACATTTGTTTTCATTTAAATCTGAGTTTGAGTATGTGCACATTCACAGAGGGAATTTTGAGCCCATAAGAACTGAAGACACATTTCAATTCCCAATGAAACACTTTCCATTCACTTCAGCGGGAGCTGGATCAGTTCCTCAATAAGGACTTTAGAATGGTAATCCAGCTCTCACTGAAGTAGCTACATTTTTCCATATATTTAAATCAATGTTGGATCAGACTCTGGACACTACTTTATGAACCTTGAACATACAAAAGCATGATGGAGTTTAGGGTAAAGGCCACAATCAAAGCCAATTTTTGACTGAACTGAGGTCGGAAAAACAGAAAAAAAATACTTAGAGTTGAAAGAACATTGTCAATCACAAGTTTATCAGTTTAATTACTGATTCCTTTAAAGCACTTCTAGGATTCTAAACAGATTTTGACTATGGCTCTATCCTTATTGGACTGTGATTCAGGAAAGTAGTCCAAGTCAGGACTGCACTGAGGCACATGTTCACTTTTATGTGAAATAGCAGTGGGATTAAGACTATGATGGACAACTCTTCTCTTCTGGCACAATGCTGGAATGCTCTAAAGTAGGAGGAAAGTTCTGTTTGGAAGACAAATTTCTCAAGGACTACTCTTAGGCTATGTCTACACAATGACTGACATTATTCTGAAATAACAAAGAGAGCATCTACACAGCAAGCCATTATTTCAAAAACATGGTGAGCTGAAGGATTTCTTACTCTGACTCATGATAACCCTCATTTTATGAGGAGTAAGAGAAGTGAAAGGAAGAGTGTTCTTCCTTCAACTTCCTGCTGTGTAGACAACTCCAAAAGATGAATTAAGCTATTTTGACTTAAGCTACGCAATTGATGTAGCTCAAGTTGCATCACTTATTCCAATTTTAGCCCTGATGTGTAGACATGCCCTTAGAGACTGGAATTTATTTCCACATGATCTAAGGACCATTGCAAACTTCACCAGCTTCCATTCCAACTCTAAATCCTGGTTTTTTAACCTTCCCTTCTCTAATATAAATACATAAACATGCATATTTAAAACAATAAAAGTCAAAAGACATGCCACTGCAAATGTCTCACTTGGTGCAGGGCGAGGATGAAAGACAACAAGAGACGTACATTAGTCCTGTTGTATGATGCAATACGGGAAGGCAACCAGATACTACATTGATGAATATTGGTATTAGAACCTATTTAGGATACAAGACTACAGAAGACCTAGTGCAACCACATAAGTAGATAAATTTCATATTCTTTCACTTCTGCAGGCAATAAATTTTCAAACCTGTTAAGGAGGGACAGGGCCACAGCTCAGGTCTAGAGACACCAGAGAATGAAAGGTGTTTCTTTCTCTCTGTGTTTAAATATTCAAATCCATGCCATCCTTCAAACTGAACTACTATAACTGGATCAAATAGAATTAAATCACTGTTATCCAGATGGGGTGTAAATCAAAATTTGTTCCACACAAGCATTCTCATCAAAGGCAGAAATGAAAGCTCCTCTCAGAATACTGATTTATAGAGAAAGATGACATGTATGCTTTTAAGTTAGCTATGGATACGATTCTGAAATATATGAAGACACAATGACATCACCTTCAGTATGCATTTTCTGCATTCCTTAAAAGGGTGTAATTCCAGGTTCTGCTGTTGCCTCGCACGTGAATGAACTCAAACTTTTGACTGCTAAATATGATGACACAGCTTCAGGATGTTGTGATGACAAAGTCACGACACAGTTACCTAAAGTACTAGCATAACAGATATCTTATGGGTTCAGATTGTAGACTGCTGTGCAATTGATACAGGCATGGTTTTAATTTCTTCCTGATTAATTTGTTCAGCCCCTTAGGAATTTTGGACCAAATTCTCAACAGGCACATATGTTCCATTTCTATGATTGGACTCAGAAGTTCAGGTTTTCAGTTGATGTAAATCAGATGCTGATTTGTAGCAGTTCAGGATATGGTCCTGAGTATGTCCAATACAATTTTATGAGCATATTAATGAATAATATGTGTGCAATTAAAATGACACCTTTAGCTATTGTGTACACATAATTGGATATTTTGTGAGCACAATTGTCTCTGTAGTCTGCCTCCACATTTTTTTTTTAATCATGGTCCTTAATGTCTTATTTTTGGCTAGAATTCAATATGCTGAATTCAGCATGTTCTGTGCAGAATGGAATTCTTTTCCTTGGACCATGAAGTGAGCACCATAAATGACCTCTGTCATGTAAACATTTCTGAAATAAAACAAAGGAAAAACATGTTCTTCCTTTATTACTATGGGGAGCTGTACCTTTTGTTGTCTCTCACTCCTTTCAATTTGAGAATTTAACTTTGTTGTTGTTGTTGTTTATGCTTCCAAGTTGTGTTAATGAAGCACTATCAACAAAAAAAGTGTGTGGAATTATGATGTAACACAATTTCACTTCATGGTTTACTTCATTATTTGGCTGGGTAAATAAAGCAGTTAGTAGATGGACTGAAGAAAATAGAAAAAAAACATCCAATGAAAAGCACTGCCATTCCAGCAGTACTTATAACTTGATACTTCTAAGGATGATGAAAGAATGAAATTACAAAGGTTCAAAAATCCAAAAACTGTAAAGATTCTGTCTATTAAGGTAATAGTAGAAGCCTGACTTGCTCAAACCCCATTTGAGTCAAGAAGCTCAAATATCTCCTTCATCCCATTTGGTTAACTTTTATATTGGTTTTTAATGTGTATGCATCTCTGCTCTTAAGGGTTCTTGCCAGGACTGGAGATGTAAATGTAAAATATATCAAATATTTATATACCTATTTTAATTCAGGGGGGCTTATCTGTTATGCACCTACCTACTTTTTAATGTTCATCTGTCACTAGTTGAAGCTAATCTATGCTTTAAGTTGTTGGTGGACCTAATTTGAAACCTAAGATCCAAATATCCCAGATTTTGTGGGAGTTCAGAAAAATCCAAATATTTCTAGTAGGCAGACTCTTAGTGCAATGGAATAAGCAAAAACTGCATATCCAAACAAACTGGAGCTCTTGGGTATTTGAAAATCAGAAAAAAAAGGTGTGAAGCTTGAGCCCACCTCTGTATGAACATACCTAATGCAGTAGTTGTTGAGCAATGCTAGAGTTGAAGTTAATACAACCTCCCCCCCTCACTTTTATTTAAATAAATAAAACTAGGGAACTGAAAAAGAGGATGTAGAACAAAATGTGTAAAATTCACGAGACTTTTTCAAGTCATCCTGGGCCACAGCAAATACATATGCATGTAACTGGATATTGAAAGTGACATAAAGAACTAATGTAGATGTGGTGATGAAAGGAGGCAAGACTACTAACGAGTCAAGGCCTATTATAACTATAACATACTTTGTGTTATGCTTTGCACACATCCGCTGTCCCTAAAGAATAGAAGCTGATTTAACTTGTGAAGCAGAAGCTGGCATCCTCGCTAATAGCTGGCCTATTTCTATACCCAGGTTCATTATTAATCTGACAAAATCATTCCCTCGGTTTGATGGTCTGCTGACAATACACGTGCACGTGGCTTCTGCAAAGCATCACTGTAGCATTATCCACCTTCTACAGCACTCTCCCCCTCTCTCTGAGAGCACCAGGAGCACTCTTATCCAATGATTTGTGGTTATCAATTTGTGTTGTTCTTTTGATTTATGTACCAAGACCAAAATGGAATTCTGTCCAGTGTTACATAGACTAGTGTGTTCCTTAATATAAACTTTTTACCCATAAAACAAAAGCCTCCATCAGTGTAAGCTTTCCAAATTAATGCCCATAATGAACCTTTGTGCTGCAAGTTATCCTTTGCCGTAAACTATTACTCTCCTTTTCGTTGAGGCAGAACAGAAGCTCTTGATCATTTCCTCGAGGTGTGGTGTGTGGTATCTGTTTATTACCATTTTGTCATTTGAAACACAGTTTGGCCAGGTACCCCTGTCCAGGCTTGGGAATGGGAGGCTCACAGCATTACGTGTATTTCCCCGAAACACAATTGTGTCTGCTAAAAGCAACAGGCTGAGGATAGATTAATCAAACTACAAAGCAACTTCATGACTTGCAGTGAGAAAGGCCAGCTTCCTTTCGTAGGCTGCTGGTGTGATGTGATATAATTGGCAGCGATGCAATTCTGGAGAAAACTGCTGAAATGGTGTTAAAAATCTGGCATTTTTCCCCCCTCATCCCCCTCCTCAGAAAGCATGCATTGTATTTCTAAAGGCAAAATTCAGTCTGTTAACCACAATAACTGTTATTTAAGCCTAACTTTGTTATGTAGGTCTGTTCCATCTGCAACTACGGGTCCATTTGTAAAAGCAATTAAAGAAAAAGCTAGAGGTGGGCCAAGCCAAAGACTAGGAAGGGAGAATGCTGGCAAGCAAGCATCTGAATCCTGAGCTATGTTATTTTCTATGTTAGGTGAATAACACATTTTTTTCACTTCATTTTTTGATATATGAGAACACAAAGTATAAGGGAAAACTATAATGAAAATAAAAACCTTGGGCTATTTTCTCTGCTCTGCCTCCCATTAACTTCTCAGGGATTTTATTCAGGCCTCTGATTAAGTTTAACTGAGAGAAAATAGCACTGTGAGGAAGCAAACTTCCTCTTGAAGACTTCTTATGTAACAATGTGTGCCTTCTATTGTGATCTATTGCTGTTGGTGTCATTGGTAGGAAGAATGTCTTTGGAAGAGCCATGTAGGGAACTTAGAAGACTCAGAAGCTCCAATGCATAGAGACAGCCTTCCTGCCATTATAATTTTAATTCTTGTTGGTGGCAACCAAGGACAAAGCAAAGAGTTCATCTCAGCTCACCCAAGTAATCTCAGAAGCTTAAAAAGACCAAGCTTGGTACTTTTATAAATATTCCTTTCATGCTGAGACTTTATGTCTTAACTTTCAGTTTAGTGTGGATTTTTTTGAGCAATATATAATCCAAATAAAAATAAGGATTTATAAAGTAAGTGCTGATGCAAACGTAGAATGGGATCCAATAAAAATGCCTTCTGGCTTCTGCAGTGCTAAAACCGGTGCAAGGCCACAACATCCTTTCTTTCCCTGCTCCTCCCCCTGCTTGCCAGCCCTAAAAAAAGTTTTTTTTGGTCCATTTTATAACTTTCTATGGTGTTAAAGCTAACCAAATTATATAATAATCAGATTTAATGACAATTATACAAATTATGCTACTCCATGGGTTATGCAACCTTTAATTGCTTAATATGCAGCATTATATTATATTCGAAAGGGCAGTGAACAGCTTTCTGACACAGATGGATATAGAAAAAAATAAGAATATATGAGTTTGGTTACAATGCGTGACAGCTGGGATGAGAGAAACAGATTTATTTCATTGCTACATGTGCTTAAAAATAATCAAAATTGGGATGCTCCCATTTCCTTGCTTGTTCTCCAAGAAAACATGAGCTGTAGCAATGGAGATGAATGGGTTGGGAAGTGTCAATGTATAATGGCATTACTCCTCACATGTGCTGATATTTAAGCAGATTGCCTAGCAAGAAACATGATTAACCTAGGTACTAGTGAGTTTAGTATGCATATTGCTTTATTTATATCTGTTTCTTTCCCACCCTTATTATTGTGCTCAGCTTTAAAATATAGAGTTACCAACACTTCATAAATGGTTCAAATACCATGAGCTACCATTTTCAAGGGGGAGTGGGAGAAGGGAAGGGGTGTGTGTTATTTCCCCAATTTATTCAGTTTCCTTTTCCTGTCTCCTGTTGGAAAATCTTGCCAAATATTTCAAAAGCCCTCCTTGGCGAATGGTAAAATAATTGTGAGAGATAATATCCCAGTTACAGTGTTTTGGCTATTTTCATTTTTGAATACTGATGAGAGAAGGATTTTTTTTTACTATCCTTGACCAAATCATTAGTAAATTACTAGAAAGACACTTTGTTTCCTACCTGCATAGTTGATCAAGTATAATCCAGTAAAGTATATGCTTAAGAAATATGACCAGCTCAACCCTGAAGTGAAATTACCTTTAACTGGTTCTAAATGGAATTTTTAAATGAGCTCAAAGGCCAGAATGAAAAACAGCCCTAGAATTTTAAAAATTGATGGTGCACAGAACATTTTATTTTGGAATGTACTTACTTGAAAATAATGGGACAAACAACTGGATTCTATTTACAGTTTTATCACTTTAGCAAGGTACAGTTCTGTACCTCAGTTTCTCCATCTCTACAACAGGTATAACAAATCTCTTGGGTACAAGAACCTGAAAAGGATGTACTACAAGAGTGGTGAGAATCAAAATGTATTCAGCGTTAAGTGTCTTGATATTCTTAAATGGAAAGTACTACAGAAGTGCAAAATTAAATGCTTTCTAATATTTGTTAGTGGATCTGAATCAAACAGGGTATGTATTCATGATTTGATTAATCTTTTATGTCATTGTTCACTCGCTCTTCTCAAGCACATCTTATAAGAGAAACGATATGGGATGTTTCAAGCATAAAGAAAGTTGAAGTCAAGAGAAACATAGAACTAGATTCTCTTGTGCCAGACAAAACCAACAGGATTCATTAAGTTTACAAGTGGTATAGTGTCTTTTAATGCACCCTAAACCAATGTAGAATGTAATGGTGGAACTCCAGTATGGCCTCCCTCACCACATCACTGTGTCAAATGGAAATAGGAGGGGCAGCACATTTTTGGCAGAGAACTTTCCAACAAAAGAATTTTCTAGTGGCCATTTGTGCCAGTTTCCATTGACTTTGCGCCTCCTGAGTGATAGAAAAGGGTCAGACACTGATTAGTGAATCCAGCTCATGAATTCTGAACTCAGATATTGGCAGGGAAAGTTCTCAGGAGGATTTGATTTTTAAAATATTGAAAACTTCAGAGATACCATGGTTCTGAGTTGGAATTTTAAACGGCTGTTTAGATTTTTTTAAAAGAATTGTAGTTCATCTAAATACAAAACTGCTCTCAAGACCTTACTGAATCAGACCTTTGATTTGACATATTATGTCAGAATGTTGAAATGGAAGAAAAATATCTTTCCAACATGCTTCATCATTTGCCGGAGAACTTGAAAGGGAAGGGTAAAGGAGGGGCCTAGGCATGAGTTCTCAAACTTTTCCATAATATGATCACAACTTACAAGAAAAATTGCATCACTGATCAGCTTCCCATTCACTTCATAGTTGCTTGGATCACTCCCGTCTCACTTGCAGTCATAAAACATCCCTGTTTTGGTAACCACAATAATTGCTTGGTTTTTTTGTGGGGAGGAGATATTATGGAGGGAATGTAAAGTATTTTAAAATGTCTATTAATACGATTTATTAACTGTAGATAAGGAGAAAATAACCACCTTGTGATTGGCCAGCTTATGTCAGTCCATCAGCTGATTAGCTATGAATCATCCACATCCAGGGGCCCACAGGTTACTTTTGGGATATCTATGCTAGGGAATGTAACACAATTTTTCTGGAGTGTTGTAGATTCAGCACTAGAGTACGTTGGTACTACCACAGCTATATTTCAAGATGGGCTATTTTCAAAGAATTGCCCATTTTTACTGGAACATCTATCAATCATCTTAAAGCAGACAGATAGTAAGATGTATTAATCTGTTGGCCATTTGTCATTGATTTGCCAGATGCAGAAAAGAATCCTGCAGTGAAATACAAAAGTAAAATTGTTCTGTTCTTCAGTGTGGTGTTAACTGTCTGGTGACCATTCTTTACAATCTGATACGTGTGCTTCCGCTAGAGATGGGTATCAGCCACAACTCCATATTCCAACTTTGGAAAATACTAGATCCAGCACTGAACCTGTCAGCATGATCCTATCTCTAATATAAACAGAACACATTCACTTTTTAAATGGTTCAGTGCATATTTCCTCATTTAACAATGGTGTACTGAAGAGAGCTCTTGGCAACTTCTAAGAGCCCATTGTTAAATTTTTGCCAACAGCAGGTTGATAAACTACCCTTCCAGAAATTAATATTTTTGGGTTGTCAGACAAACAGGTTTCCAGGTTGTACCAAATACCAGGTGTCTTAGAAAAAAGAATTCTGCGCTGGCAGACTGACACAGGATTATGGTCTAATATTCTAACAATTTAAAATAGATTGAGAGGTTTTAGGTGAGCTAAGTCATATAAACCTGTCTCTCTATATTCTGGTCTATGATACAGCTACGACCTCTGTCACTCATGGTATGGTAGTAACAAATCTGTTTTGTGGCATCTGGAAGGCTGTAAGTCATTTTTTTAAAGAATTGTAGTTCATCTAAATACAAAACTGCTCTCAAGACCTTACTGAATCAGACCTTTGATTTGACATATTATCAAAAGTCTGATTCACTAAGGTCTTGAGAGCAGTTTTGTATTTAGATGAACTACAATTCTTTTAAAAAATGACTTACAGCATATAGGTCTGTATCTGTATGAACAAGGCTGGTATCATTTTGCTGACTCTCAACATTCTGAGCTGAGTAATGAGAAAACATGCAGGACTGAAACGAAAAGGGTTCAAGAAAAGGGAATTTTAGAAAAAAAAGATTATAATATTCTCCTCATTCTGGCACCAATATGAATGTGTAAATAAGTCCAAGAAAAATATCCAAATATTTGTTAACATAAGATTTGTAGGTTCCAAATTCCCAACTAGATACATCATATGCTAAAGTTTGCTAACAATAATCTAGGTTTTGCAATCCTTACTATTTTCCATCACATGGACAACAAGTGCAAAGATTATTCAAGTTCTTTCAGACTTCCATATTCAATATAACTTCTGAAAATAAGGTCACTTTTCTTTTAAAGCATAAATAAGGGCAGGGCTCGCCGAACCATGGCGAGCCCTGCTCGCCAGCCGTGCTCTCCAGTGATGTGCGCATGCGCAGATTGTTCTGTGCATGCGCAGATCGCCTGAACCCGGCTCTTCCTGGTTATAATCTACTCGCCATGGGCGAGTAGATTGTATTATTTGTCGAGCCCTGACTATGAGTATGTCTACACTTGCACCCTCTTAGGAGAGAGGGATGCAAATGAAGACATTCGAAATTGCAAATAAAGCTAGGATTTAAATATCTCATGCTTCATTGGCATATTCACGTTATGGCACTATTTCGAAATAGTGCTATTTCGAAATAACACACGCTGTTAAGACGTGGTTATTTTGAGAGAAAACCCTTCTCGAAATAACTGGTAAATCTCATTGTATGAGGAATAAGGGTTATTTTGAAAGAAAGGTTTTCTCTTGAAATAACCGCGTCTTAACAGGGTCTGATATTTCGAAATAACAACGTGAATATGCAAATAAAGCATGTGATATTTAAATCCTGGCTTCATTTGCAATTTCAAATGTCTTCATTTGCATCCCTCTTTCAAAAGAGGGTGCAAGTGTAGACATACCCTATGAATTTAAGAGACTAATTTCAGGTGCAGGAGTCTGAAAATTTTAGCTAGTTTAAAATTTGCTGTTTACAATATTGGATGAGGTGAAGATTTCTTTTGTCCATATTCTGATGATATATCATTTTAAAAATAATTATCCCTACTCATGTGACAATTTTGTTGGCTTGAGGGCATGAATTAATGGAGGCTTGAAGGTAGAGAAATGATTGGTATAATTTATTTTTTACAGCCCTAAAATTAAAATGATTCTAGCCTCAACTGTGGGCAATGCCTAAGTTGAATTTTAAGCCATTTAAATAATCCTAATGCCTCTCCGATTCTGCGAATGGATGGCAGTCAATCAGAATCCCCTGCTAAATTTAGAGCAGCCATTGTGGGTGCTCTAACTTTCACTTTGTCTGCATGTGGTCCCAATAAGGAGTTCTGGAATCATAAGATAGCTGAAGATAAACATTCCTGGCTATGGTTTTTTCCCTGACCATGCCTCCTCTACCCATAGAAGGCACGTAGAATAGCAGATGCTACAAGAGCTCTATGTCATGCAAGGATTCCTGTACGCAGGGGAGTCCTTCAGCAATCACACTTAAAGCTGGTATTGAGGCTGATTTATGTCTCCAGCATTAAAGACACTATCTTCCCGGTCTGAAGAGATTGACATGGAGGGGAGTGTAGGAATCAGCTACTGGGGTGGCTACTAGCTCCATAGGAACCCCTACATAAGGGGCAGTGAGGTGCAGTAACTACTGCTCTACACCATGCTCTGGAAAAGTAGCCATGGACAGGCTGCACTGAAGCTCCATCATCTTCCTCTTTGAAAAGCTGGTAACTTTTGCCCCTTCCCTCCACTCAAATTCCTGCGTATGACCCAATCTTACAAAGATTTAGTGTGTGCTTAATGTTTCCCAATGGGAGCAGTACCATTGACTTCAGCAGAACTACTCTCATTGACAAAATATAAGCACTTTGCAGAACTGGGTCTTTGTTTCCTGCACTAAGCCATTACCTCAGGCTTTGTACTAGGAGAATAAATTTCACCCTTACTAAACAAGAATGAAACACTTTAAATAAAAAGATACTTTATGGGAATTGTGTGCATTTCTGTGCAGTCACGACTACAGGCCTCAACTTTCAAGGTTCAAGTCAGTTTCTAAAATTAGACTTTTAGAAAATAGATTATCCTACAGTTTCCTAGGTCAAGATTATTTTCATTTTCTCTTGAAACTTCTGGCGCTGACTACTGTCAGAGATAGGGTTACTGGACTGAGACGGGCCAGTGTTGCTGTTCCTAAAATGGTCAACCCATTTCACAGGAAAGCAGTTGCTGAGAGCTTGACTTTTATTTGGACTGATTTTTAACTGCCTTACTGTCTCTTTCATGTTCTGTTTTCAAGATCCTCATGCCAGTGAACATCAAAACTTGAAAGCAGTGGTGCCAAAACTTTTCTTGTTGTTTCCTCCCACACGCCTCCCATAATGGAATCTCTCCATGCTCCCCCTCTGTTACTGAATAGCTAGCTCAGTAGTTGGGCCTGGGCTGAAGGCAGAACGGGAGATAGAGGAGTGTAAAGCACTAAGAAAATAACTAGAGTGGAAGAAGCTGCTAAAAGACCCACCAGCATAAGGTCTTGAATGTGACCATTATCTTTTTAATAAAAGAGTAAGTAGAATTCACATGGGCATTTGTCATAGTGTATTTCAGCACTTTACGGTATTTCTTTGTACTCTATAGCACATCATCATGCTCTGTAGCTCCCTGATCTACTCTGATTTTAGAGTAATGTGTTCAGTCCATAAATGTATTCAGTCATATGATAATTAGCCTAGTACATCTCAGAAATACAGGCCATGTTCCAAAGGAAAATGAAAGATGAGAAGAGAGTCTGGAGCTAAATCTAAATCTGTATTTTAGACTTGCCAGAATTTTCTTGTTTGTTTTGGTGGTTTGGTTTGGTTTTTTACAACCCCAATCCCATTTTTTCCTTTGCTCCTTGGTTTTCTAGGTGATGGTCTCCATATCTAGGTTTCCAACTGTGTATGTGGTGGTACAGACAAACCAGAATGCCTCTTTCCTTCCTGGCCTGTCTCTGGTACTGCTCTTATAGAACATCATTTCATATAGTGCAAATGCAGGAGTAGGATGAAGGTTGTCCATCTCTCTATCGGCTGCAAAAGAGGTGCTGCAGTTGTGACTGCTCAATAGAAGGTGATGTTTGTATTTATAATTACAACATAATGGCTGAGATTGGGAGGGAATGAATGAAAAGTATTTAAGAGCAATTGACATCCCATGGAAAAACTTTTAAAGTCATTCTGTTTAGATATAGTTCTTCCTGTAATGCACCATCCATTTACACTCTCTGTTTTTCCGCTTCCTTTCCTTATTTTATTACTAAGGGCAATTACAAAGGACATTTACAGGAAAACAGGATTTATCCTTCTTAAGCATTCATGGGCTCCTGCTGCTAATGCATTTTAAGGATTATCACGCACAGTGGGGGAGAAACAGCAGGAAATTATGAACTTTTAATAAGTAAATATCCTGTTTTCATGCAAATATTCTTAGTAACACAAAACAAAACGGAAAGAGGAATCCAGCCAATGTGTTATACAAGCTGAAATGCCATTAAACATGATGGATTTCAAAATTTTCCATGACATCTAAGAAAGCTTCAAGTGTCTCCAGAGTCACTGTTTTGGATAGTTTTAGGCCTTTAGCCAGGATAGAGGGCCAGATCATCCCCTCTTGTGGAAATGATAGTTGGAGGAGAGACTGGAAAATGCAAGGTTCTTGGCAGTGAATTTGCTCCACACTCTCTCTTCAAAAAGGAATTCTGACCTTGTGGAGGTGACAAGTGGTGTGGTTTGGAAACATTTAGACGTTCTTGAATTCATGCTGTCACTGGGTATTCTTCCACTGTTCCCTTCCTCCCCCCATCCTGCCCCAACCATAAAAAGTCCCTTCATCCTACTACTTTAGAAGGGCCAAGTAGATGCAGAGGGAGAGTCAGTGACTCTTCTAGCAGTATTACTGGCCAAGTAGAATTCCATGAGCTCCCCAGGAAAATATGCTGTGAAAAAATACTGCTCTCTACCTCTGGCCCCTTCTTGTCCTCCTGACTTAAGTGAGCTGCAGCACTTACCCTCTGCATCCTGCATTACAGTTACAGAAAAAAAAAAGACTCACCTCTGGGGGAAAGTAGCCTCAGTATTGTGCATGGTTTGCATGTGTGTTTTACAGTCCAGGCTATAAGAATGTTTGGCCTAGATTCAGATTTGAATTTAATAGCTGGTCTATATCTCGATAATGAGTCAAACAAAAACCTAGCTGAGGTAACCACTTAAACCCTAGCAACTTTAAGATTCAGATCTAAAATTTGAAGCTGGCTTCTAGTGTGGTGCTTAACCACAACCCTGGCTCTGCCTGTCCTCATTTTTGGGAGGAAGTTTGGATCTAAACGTTGTAGCCTGGAAATCTGTATCTGGTAGTTGCCCTCATGGGGTAGGAACCATGTATAGGGCTTATACAGATGCAGAACATTGCCATTGTATCTGCTGAAGTGATGAGTTATTAGGTTAGTGCTTTCCCTTGGAATTTTCAGGGAGTAGATGTGACTCATAGAATAATGGGGCTACATCATCAGTGTACATTTTTACATATGTTTACTGGAGTTCATTAAGTTATCAGGAAGTCTTTCTAAACATATCAGTTCATTGGTAGAATAGAAATACACAAGTGAATTCTGCTCTTTTGAGATGAGCTTGTGATGGGCATGGCATATATGATCTCACCAAAGGCAATGAGACCTCCATTGTCATCTCTGTGTTATATTCTTCATTATACAGTAATGTCACAGTAGTACTGTGCATTACACCTGAGAATAGGAAAAACTTAAAAAACAACAAATAGTCTAGTAGCACCTTAAAGACTAACAAAACATGTAGATGGTATCACGAGCTTTCGTGGACAGAACCTACTTATTCAGATGACTGGAGTATTCTAAGTCCAGATCCAAGAACAAATAATGTGGGGGGCGGGAGGGAAGAGAGAGAGGGGGAAAGAAGACAGTGAGTAGATTTTTCAAGTAGTTACAAGAAGCTGATAAGAACAATTAGCATCTCTATTGGTCGGTTGGTTAAGTCATTAGGATGTGGAAGGTAGTGTTCAACCAAGCATATGTCTCTATTCATTCCTTTCGCAAAGGAATTAAACTTGTAAATGAAGTTATGTTCCAGCTCTTCCCCTGTGTATTTGGCTTGTGGAATACCATCTGCATATTTTGTTAGTCTTTAAGGTGCTACTAGACTATTCATTGTTTTTTAAGTTTTTCCTGTTATAGACTAACTCTGAAGAATCTGAGGATAGGAAAATCATTTTGTGAATAAAATAGGAAATTGCCTGCTAGCATCTGAAACCTTTGATCATTTAGAGTATGTCTAGACTACATGGCTCTGTTGATGGAGCCATGTAGATGATTTACTAGACATAGAAAAATGAAGCAGCAATTTAAATAATCGCAGCTTCATTTACATCGAAATGGCTGCCGCGCTGTGCTGATGATCAGCTGATCTGGCACAGCGGGCAGTCTGGACACTCCTCAGTCGACAAGGGAAGCCTTTGTCAACCACTCCAGTAAACCTTGAGGCATACTGGAGCAGTCAACAAAGACTTTCCTTGTCGACCGTGGAGCGTCCAGACTGCCCACTGTGCCGGATCAGCTGATCGTCGGCACAGCACGGCAATCATTTTGATGTAAATGAAGCGGCGATTATTTAAATAGCTGCTTCATTTTGCTACGTCTAGGAAACTCATCTACATGGCTCCATCAACAGAGCCATGTAGTCTAGACATACCCTTAGAGTATTTAACTCAAAATAAATCTTTATAAGATTTTAGATTTTGGGGTAATCACTTTTCAATTTCTAGTCCAGTTCTTGTGGAAATGTGACATAAATACATATCTCTATTTGCCTCTTGAAGTGCTACAAACGTACTTGGATAATGTCCTATCTCTAGAAAAATTGTTCAATAATATTACTGTGAAGATACTTCTATGAAATGACCCTCGTTGATTTCCTTGGCTTCTAGCTTTCATCCTGCTGAGAAGTCCACATTTGTTCAAATTCCTACAAATCAGTCTCTCTCCCTGACATGTTAATGTTAAGACTGACATTAAAAAAAAAAAAAGCTTCACAATGTTATCCCATCTGGTAGGGTACAGTCATTTAAAAAAAGTGCTTGGAAGCATTTCCTTAGCCATTTTATTTCTATAAAAACATGCTGATCTCTAAAGTTTCAGGACAAAATAACTTGGGACAAAGAGGCCCTTTTACAATCTACATTTTCTTGTACAGATTTTCAATTGATGTTTGGATATTTTATTTAACAACCCTGATGTTGGCAGACCTTTCTCTCACTTTTTTAAAAGCTATAAACTTCAAATATTTTCATGTAGAATTTATTTTTAAGTAGATTGTTTAAATTCTGCTGTACAGTTTCTCAGTTCACATAAGAATACAGAAGATTCTGACTACTGAACACATACAGAAACTTCTGTAGGAGATGTGGAGATGCGGCATATAGACTTTTTTTTGCCTGCTTCATTTGACTGGAAAATATTTTGTAAAGAATTTGTTTCTTACAGCATGCCAGTACAACTGCGGGAATGGCATGCTTTCAAAATTCAAATAAAACACGTAACTTCAAGTTAACTTAAATATTAGTCAGACAAATATTTATTTCAGAGTGAGTCAAACATTATACCTGGGTGAAAATAAATATAAAGCATCTGTTGCATAATTCATGTAACAGGAATAATATTATATTTAATTTCTGTTTTATATGTAGAGAATGTGTTATGTGAAATTGCATAGTATGATTTAATGGGACAGGTTGCTCTATAAAAACAAATATACACTTTTTTTGCCATTCGATATCTCCCAGGCCTCACTTTATAAGCAAAGCCCCCATTGCAATTATATGGTGCCTCAGGTTTTTTATTCCCCACCTCAGTGTGCTTCCCTAATACATTTTAGTGTTTCTTTCTCCATGTACTTTCTTCCTCTTCACATGTATGTTCTCAGATGCTCTATCAGCAGAAAGTAGTCACACAATAATATACATCACGATAGATGGCACCTATTTCTTTCCACGATTCTGATTCCATTGTACTCGTGTAGCTAGACATGATTTTCAAAGGCACAATTTGGAGTGAGATGCCCCTCTTTCATCTAATTTCACTAGGAGATGAGTGTTGAACTGTCATTTGGACTTTTGAAAGTTGTCCCCTAACTGCTAACCCTTGCCTTGACAATTAATTGCTAGTGAAAAATGTTGAATCTTTCCCTTGCTGTCAATTTAAAACTCAAGCCCAACTATCTTCACAAATCATGAATGTGTCATGAACTTTAGCACAAATAGTTATTTTCCCAAATATTTGTAGTGTATGGGATTCATTAGCTATTGTTTGCTATCATTTATTGTTTGCCTTCTGGTAACTGGAAAAATATTCCTATTATCCTTCCATTACAAAAGCAAAACGCCTGTCTGACAGCTTGGAAATGAAGAGAAGGGTGCTCTTGGTATTAGAATCTGAAGAGAATTTGTTTTCCTATTCTTACATTACTTGTAATACATAGGTTATATTGGTTTCCAATTGAATTTACATCTTCCAGCTTCTGTCTTTTGAAATAATGGTCCTGGGATAGGCTTGCCAACTTTCTAATTGCACAAAATTGAACACAATTTTGCCCCACCCCTTCTCTAACACTCTCCCCCACTCTCACTCATTTTCATTTCGCTCACTGTGGAAGGGAAGATGAGTGTTTTGTCTGGGAGTGCAGGCTCTGGGGTAAGGCCAAGATGAGGAGCTTGGAGTGCAGAAGTGGGTTCAGGGATGGAATTGGGTGTGGGAGGGGATTCGAGTTCCTGGTGCTGCTTATGGCAGCTCCCAGGAAATGGCCACAATGTCCTGTAGCCCTTAAGTGCCTGGGTAGATAGGGAAGCTCTGCACATTGCCCTACCCTACAGCTCCCATTGGTCAGTTCCAGAAGCCATACAAACCTTGGGCAGGTACAAAGCCTGCCTTAGTCCCCCACTGTGCCACCAACTGGATGTTTAACAGCCCAGCCAGCAGTGCTGACCAGAGATGCTGGGATCCCTTTTCAACTGGATGTTCCAATTGAAAAATAGATGCCAGGCAACCCTTTCCTGGAATTTCCCAGGCTCATTTCCCAGGTTCAGGAGCATCCATGTGCCTGCCAGACCATGGATGTTGCCCGACCAGAGAATTCAGAGGTGCAACCTGTACTGATCTTACTGTCAAGGGCTGAAATCATGAGTAACTCCACGGAAGTCAAATGGATTTAGTGAGTGCAGAATTGGGCTCTTGGGGAAGAGCTGTCTGCCGTAGGGATTGTTTTTCACAATTGTGAGGTCTTCTACTAGCGTTTAATTTCTCCTTAGAGAGCTGTAGCAAACAAATTTGTTGTGCTTGATCTGCTTTCTTGTCTAATAGTTATTACACTGACTCCCTGGAGCACATTCAAGTGCTTTTAAACATACTTGTCCATGATTTGGGTTGTTAATATGACAGTCCTGCCTGGCTGCATGGTCTGGCAGGGATGATATTCAAGAATGCACAGTGGTTTGGGCTGGTTTTGATTCACATCCTCTTTCTCTTTCCTGCTTTCTGAGTATGGAAAATTTCTCCATTACCTGCAATCACACTGTAAGGTATAGCTTAGGTGTTAAATGCAGGGAGTGGCAGTTACAGTGTCGCCATAGTGTGTCCAGCTCCAGATTTTGATTCACCACACAGATCTCTGCCTCTTGAAAATCTTGAACCAGAACAAAAAGTTAGAATCTTTCCAGGAATCCCTTCCTGTAAATGTTTTTTTTATTTTGGGAGAACCAAAATGGATTTTTGCTGCTTGTATGAAAGGCTTGTCATAATTTTTCTCCCTAAAAGAGAAGGCAAAAAAAGAGAAGTTGACAGTTGGGAAGCTATCATTTTGATTCTCCTCACAGAAAATAATTTTTGCTTGGGGAAATCTTTTCATTTTTTACAAAAATGATTTTTTCTGTTAGAAAATTATTCTGACAGAAACATCCCAACCAGCTCTGCTTATGACATTATATGCAAAATGGAAGAAAAATATAGTACTTTTTCATCATGGTCTGCTTTGCAGAAACCAGGCTTATACTTGCAGAAATGCAAAAACAATAAACTAAAATAGATGTATGTATAAGGACATAAGCACTTGCAGCTATTACTCTAGTTAATATCGTTATTTATTTTGCTTCAGGTGATAACATGGGGTTAGTCATAACTAATAAATATGAAATTCTTCCCTAATAAATGGCATTGACATGGCAGCCATAGGAGGACTGGGGAAGAACTTTTCTTTAGCATTTCAACTTGTAACAGATCTGGATGTCTAACTGAACCTTCTAATCTTCTTTGGTATCCAAAATTGAGTTTTAAACTTCCTGAGAATAGGGTTATGTGCCATTTTCTGTTATTTCCTGCTGATCTCCTACTGTGAGGGACAATAAACTTTGTGTTCCTGTTACCCTTCTCTTCCTGTTATCATCTCCTTTGCATTCTACATCAAGAGATACATATTAAAATGCAAATTGCATTTGGTGTCAATGGGAATTTTTCCAGTTCTATAATCATATATAACATATGCTCTATTCTGGAATGAGAGCACTTTTCACGTGTGATAAAGAACCTGATGGCTAACATCACTGAACAAGGTAAACGTTAGAAGTTGGAACACTAGCACTATTGAACATGAGGTCTGAGAAATATCTGGAGGAAAACCAATGGTCTTATATCCCACTAAATTACAGTCAGTGTTCTCAGCCTCCTGGTCTTTTTCATCATTTTCTGGTTTGCAGAAACCTGGCGTATACTTGCAGAAATGCAAAAACAATAGACTGAAATGAATATATTATATGTTGCTAAAAGTACTTCATGAATACCTTGAAAGTATATGTTTTCTTGGCCTTAGTATTAGAAATTACTTTTCTTTTTGTTGCATTGTCAAGCAATCACAGCAATTACGGATAGAAAGTTCTTTAAAGCAAGTTGTTTTTCTGCCACTACTGATGCAGAAATTTTCATACAGTATATTACTCCTGCTTTAGTTAGTCTAGTTTTAAATATCTCAGGAGATGAGGTTTCTCTCATTTTTCTTGATTTGGTTAAGAACTAACAAAGAATATAACAATGCAACCCTGGGTGAATTTTTATCACCTGTTTTTTTCATCTCTCCACTCCAAAGGAAAATACAGATTTGGGTTGACTAAAACTTTGCACAAATCATTCAGAATTTGCTGAATTGTTTCAGTTGGAGAAAACTAATATGATTTTAAAACATGTACACATTTCATTCAATGTTTTCTAAACTAAATCTTTTAATATCAAGTTGAAATTACTTTTCTTTTGAATTTTACCTTAAAAAATTTTCAAATGAAAAATGCTTCCTTTCACCCAAAACAACTTACCTGTTTTTTTAGCTTAGCAGGTGAACTGAATATTGTTTATCTATAGAGGTCTGATTCTAAGATCAGAGTTTATTTTTTTCTTCATAATGTTGTAAGCAGGTGTCCTAGTTCTCATACTTTTTACACTTGAGTATCTCTTTGTCAGAAGTTTTCTCAAGGGGCATAGTGGTGTGTAGCACAAAAAAAATTACTATAATAGTAAATCAAAGGCACATTCATCAGGACCTGGTAGATCACTGATAGGTTATCAATTGTATCAACTGTATTCACAACATTTAACTTCTTTTGTGGATCCATCTCCAAAAAACTAAAATGAATAGTACTACTATGTAACATATCATGAAAAATGTGATTTATAAATGCTAAGTAGCCTAACCCCTCCTTCGATATAATAATTCCAATGCTGTCAACTTTTCCTTAGAGAAATATAATACTGCAATATTTAGATTAGCCCGTATACTTTCCAATAATAATTAATTAATAATACAGATACTTTAATATGCTATTTAGTTTTATATAGCATTATTTAAAGCAACTTTCATGTTTTGGGTAAAGTATTTTTCATGTTTTACAAGGAATATCTAGAAATGACTCTCAGTGTAAGAGAACATAAGATGATTCATTATACAGGGGGCTACAGCACCCTTGGTCAGTGCCTCTACCTCAACAAATAGACTAGTAGCAACACTTAAAGACTAGCAAAACATGTAGATGGTATCATGTAGATGGTAAACTCTGATCTTGGAATCAGAACTCTATCAATGAACAACATTCAGTTCACCTGCTCAGCTAAAAAGCTCGTGATACCATTTACATGTTTTGTTAGTCTTTAAATTGCTGCTAGACTATTTGTTGTTTTTTTAAAGTTTTTCCTGTTACAAACTAACTCGGCTATCCCTCTGAAGATTTTCTATCTCAACAGTTTGCCCAGCTCCTTGGACTGGGAAGTGGATTCACCTTTTCTATAGTAGTTCTCTCCTTACCAGCATCTGCTTGGAGGAGGAAAAAAAGAGGAAACATTAACAAAGTTATTAATGCTATTGATGGGAACTTTTAACTCTCCTGTGATCTTGACAAAAGCTGCTGCAAAATGTGTTTTTCAATGTGGATTTTGGTTCAGATCCATCAAGCGTACCCTAGAGGAGAGCGTTAAAACATAGACATCCTGACCTTCAAGCCAGAAGACAGCAATGTCTTCTCAGATCATCCAGGCAAACATTTCTATTCATCAGCAGAACAGAATCAATATGTGTGTGCACGTGCTGTGGATTACAGGCTCCATTCTCAGACAGAAAGTGATGGTGGCAAGCTGGCAACGGACAGCTTTCCCCTCCGTGGGTATGTCTACACTACCACCCTAGTTCAAACTAGGGTGGTAGTGTAGACATACCCCATGTTATTTACTGTTTCTCAACATCTGACTCTTAGCAGAGGTAGCATTTCCTTCACATTTTCAGGAGCCAATTCAAAGTGTTCCTATTTCTTTACCAACCACCATTGCTCCAATTTCATGATGGTTCCACTGACAGCTGCAAACATGAAAACAAAATTCAGTGGCATGTGAAAAAATGAAAACAAATGAACATAAGGTGAAAGAAAAGGATAAATGATGTCACTGGTCTACTTGCAGACTTTTTGAACAAGTTTTCTGTCTGCCAAATTCTACCCTTGGATGCATACTGGTAGCTATCTCTGAATCAGTGGAATTTGTGCATTTATAAGTAAGGGTAGAATTTGTGCTATCAACATGGTATCTTTACAAACTTCTGTGCATGCATCCTTTAATCCAGGGGTGGGGAACCTCAGGCCCAGGGGCTGGATGCGGCCCCCAGCTTGCCTGGATCCAGCCCCTGAGTCCCAGGGATGCCCCCCGCATTTCCACCATGGGCACATAAAATCTACTAGCCTGGCCCCCCTAGGCTCTGGTGTGTGCAGGGAATGTGAGGAGTGTTTTTCTAAGTCAGGGACCACATCAATGCGGGTTTTTTTGTTTGTTTCTCACTTGTGTGCAGCCACCAACCCAAGAAAAGTTTCCCCACTGGTGCTTTAATCCTTTCCCTTCAACAATGTGGCATCATTTTGTTGATGCTTAAGATCACTGAATTGCAAATTAGTGAAAATCTTACATGAGCTTTTTTTCTTAGAAGATTAACTCACTCCAATAAAACCTTACTCTGGCTCCTGTTCAGTAAGTAAGCCAATTTCTATTTGATTATCAGTGAAATAGTAAACTGCAAAACATAATCCATCAAGACAGTTTACCACATTTCTCGCCAAGTTAATCAACCATAGTATATTTCACACATTACTACAGAAGCAGAAAAACTTGTTTGCAAATTATTCAATGTGCCTGAAAAAGAATATATCAGTAAATACAGAGATATTGATTCAATATAAATGAATCTCCTTTCTATAGCTATGGAAGTATTTAAATTGTTAATAGATCAAACAAACCAAAGCTTCAGCCAGGCAGTTTTGTTCAGCAACTTGAAAATATGAGAGTACAGATGAACTACTGGTTGGAGCACTAATGCAGGACTGGAGAGATCAATGTTCAACTTCCTGCTCTGCCCCAGACTTACTATGTGACCTTGGGCTAAACACTTATTCTCTCTGAGGGTACAGCTATACTGCGAGGATCTATCGGGAAAAGATATGCAAAATGCACTCCGTATGCTGTGTATCTTTTTCCGATATTTTGTTGGAAGAGGCTTTTCCAAAATTTGGCCCATCTAGACTGGGCCAAATTTCTGAAAAAAATCCTCTTTCGAAAACCCCCTTCTTCCTTGTAGAACCAGGAATACAGGAGCTTCCAAAAGAGCATATTTGCTCTTCCACAAAATCCCCCCCCCCTCCTCAAAAATATGGAAGAGCAAACGCGTTCCCTTGACATGGCGGAGTTTTTTCAGGATACCTCCAGTATCCCGAACCCCCCCCCCCCCCCGCAGTCTAGCTTAACCCAGATGCTCCTCTGTAAAAATGGGATAACATCATTTTCCTTCTTCATGGGTGGTGTGGCTATAAATACATTGAAGAATATGAGGAGTGCAGATACTACAGTAATGGAAGCCATTTAAGTATTTTATTTAGTTATGTGTTTTAATTTCCAGTATTGTAAATCATGCTTCCTACCAGAGAGGATTGTACAATAGCTGGAGATGAGTGATTAGTTGGGCTTCTGTGCCCTGTTTTTCTGGGATCTATACAACCACAGAGTTAAAGGCCAGAAATATCACACAGAAGTCACACACTAAACCCAAAACCCAAAATTAGTCCTTAGGAGATTCAACTACAGTAGAAACTCAGCATTATGAACACCAGAGTTACGAACTGACCTGTTAAACACATGCCTCTTTTGGGACCAGAAGTATACAATCAGGCAGCAGCAGAGACCAAAAAAAAAAAAAAGCAGATACAGTGCATTACTCTGTTTAAATATAAACTACTAAAAATAAAGGGGAAAAAGGGGTTTTTTTTTTGCATAATAAAGTCTCCAAGCTGTACTAAGTAGATGTTCAGTTTAAACTTTTGAAAGAACAATCAGAGTGTCTCGTTGAGAGTTACGAATATTCCCAACGTGTTCATAACTCTGAGTTTCTACTGTATTATGTACCACAAGCAGACAACAGATGGAACTATAGGTTCACCAATGGCCAAGGACCCTACACTGATAAAAAATGAGAAATACCCAGATAATACTGACCAGTGACTCACCCCCTAAGAGGCCCAGAAGGGATATCTATGTGCATGTGTGTGTGTGATTTCAAGTTCATTGTCAATCTTATCTGTGTGAAAATTCCTTCCAAGCCACACACATGCTGATCAGCTAGACCCTGAGCAAGTGAGCTAGACCCAGGCAGCAAACCATGTAAGAGAAATGTTCAGTGCCACCTCAGAGTATGGCCTCCAGTTCAGTCTCACATCTCCAATGGTAGCCATCTCTGATGCTTCAGAAGTAAGACAAAAAAACTGTCATTTACACTGGGGGGAGGGAATCCCTTCCTGACCCCCAAAGGTGACCAGCTGAAGCCCTGAAGCATGAGCTTTTAGGGACATAAGACATAAATTAGAAGGAGTGCCCAAGGATGCAAAAACACTGCCTCACATCATCACAAGTAACTCTGTTGTTTAATTCCTCTCATGTATTTGGCCAGAAATCTCTTTAAAGTAATTGTTTGTCTTTGTAACTCCTATTACAAAGCTATACAAAAACTGCACCCCCCTGACAGAAACAACTTAATTTCCATTCTGAATTTATTCATGGCCAGTATATACCCATTTCTTCTTGTGCCAACATTAGCCTTTAGTTTAAAGAGCTCATCACCTGCCCTGATATTTACTTTCTCACCATCCTGTGATGTATTTCTAGAGAGTAATCACATACTGTCTCAACCTCTCTTTTGCTTAGCTAAACAAATGAATCTCTTCCAGTCTCCTCTCATAAAGGAGGGCATCCATTCATTCCAGTAGTTCTTCTCTGAATCTTTTCCAGTTTGAATTTCTCATTCTTGAATGTGGGTGACTGGAGCTGGACACAATATTCCACAAGATAGGATTAGCTTTAGGTCTAGCCAGAGATGTTGTTTCTTCTTGCCCTATTTTTTTATGTGATCAGCTGTAAACTTATCATTGTCTGTAATGCTTCAAATAAAAGATGGCACTCCTGAAACATTTAGCTATTCACAATCTTTCATCCTAATTTGCTAACTCCTTTCAAACTTAGCTGCCTCAGATCTAAAAAAAGAAGTTCAAAAGTTATTTGTAATTGGACTATCAAACTTAAAAAGGGAAATAGTGGCCTCCTTAAAGTTGATGCTAACTTTTTTTAATTTCAGGTTTTACCTCCGTGACTGTGGATATAAATTGTGTCCATGGATATAAATTGAATCATTCTGCAAATAGCCTTGGAAGGCTTTATACCAGGGACCCCTTCTCCATGTTTCCTTTTATCCAGGGCTAATATTTGTTGCAAATCAGTGTTTGCATCCATTTCCCACTGTGCAGCTTAAGTTGGAAAAGGTGTGCAAGGATTTAAAAAAGAGAATGTCAAATAATTCCCCAGTTCTGTGTACATCTAAATGTGAAATTGATTACATTTGAGTATAGATTTTCTGTGGGTGCTATCACTTGCATTTTAGAGTGGATATGGAATTTAATTTGTTCTTCTCTCTCTGCATATTATTTTAAAGAGCTCTGAAGACCTATTTGCAAACTAACTTTGGCACAAAGCATATGATCTTGAATCAGAGAGTCAATGGAACTTTGCCATCTTGGTGAGTTCTTCCAAGATATTTGCTGTGCAAAGGCTTTAGAAAGACGTTCTATAGTTTATCCTAAAGGTGGTAAGATCTTGTATTTTTCTATTGAAACACATTTATCAAGGGCAAAAAGGTGATTGCACATTTGACACACTTTCTACTTAGCCTTATCTGAGAAGTTAGTGATTATGAGTGCAAAAAAAGGTATCTTGTAGTTTTAAAATACACTGTTTATTCCTATCAAATACCATTTAAAAACTAGAAGATATATCAAAAGTAATATTGAAACATATTACTATGTTTGCAAGTAGTTTAATATAATGCTTTTAAATAGTATCTAGGACATACAGTGTAAGTGATTTTTTAAAAAGATGGATGGAAAATTGAGTACCTTGACATGCAGAATGAAAATTGCTCAGTTTTACCACAAGAGATAGTGAAAATATAATGTGGTCTTATCTCTGCCCTGATTTGTTCTGAAAAGAAAAAAAGATACAATGGAAAAATTAACTAAGGAAAAAGCTATTACAATAGAAATCTGTTCATTTATTAAGAACCAGAAAAAATAAGATCTTAATCAAAGAACCTGATATACTCAATTATCTTATGATAAAGTGAAGATACTTGTTCCTGAAGGGAGTGACTCTATAGTCTGCAATTGAAACACCTCATTAGTATTCTCTTGCATGTGATGGGTACCTTCACTTATCACAGTGGAATCATTACTAGATAAAAATTGTAATCATGGCTCCAGGTGCTACACAACAACTCTCAGTACTGCATTTCACAGCAAAATCTCAGAAAGGGCTGCCATTTATGCATGTCATCAGTGTTCTTGCCTTGATTCCTGAACTTGCTGATTAAACATCGCTAAACATCTTCCCTCCAGTTTCTCCCTACTTGCTTTTATTTTCCCTGAAGACTTGGACCTCTGTTCTTTGCATCTCCTGCCATGGCTAGAAACTCTGCTCTTGGTTTGCTCAAGCTGCCACGTTCAATAATCACACACAGAAATAGTTTATGCAAGCCAATTGGCTTGGATTTCTGTCTTAAGGGAAGAATACATCTGTGTTTTGGATTAAATCATTTTTATAAAGTCATGCTTATTTAGTTGACATAAAAATGCATAATTTAAAGCTTTCATTTGTTCTTGCGTTAAAAAAACTTTAGAGCTTTAATTCACCCTGGTTTTACCCTGGTTGAGATATAAAAAAATTGAAGTTCATTATGGTGATCCAATCTCTCCTTTTGCCTTGGTTAGAAAGACAGTAAGCTTTTTGCCAAAGATGTTGTGTTCTCTAAAGAAGACTCTTAAAGCTTGAAAGCTATTGGTTGGTTTTACAGTTGCCTTGTTCTTCTGCATGAGACTAATTATGTTAGATTATCACACATCAGATGCATATGAGGACAGTGAAGACAGGCCAAAAAATTATATACACACAGTGATGTCAGATGTTCACACCTTTCTAAGGGATGGAGACAAGAGTTGTTAAGAAGAAGTAAGGTAGCATTCTGGAGGAGAGCACAGTAACTTATGACATGTGATTGTATTTTGGAGCAGAATTGTATAGTAAATGTGATACTTGAGTTCATGACAGAGAAACTGAGAAGAGTCTTCGGTCCATCCCCTCCAGGGTCCCTAGGGTTGGCCGCTGTCGGCAGACAGGCTACTGGGCTAGATGGACCTTTGGTCTGACCCAGGACGGCCATTGTAAGCTCAGGGCTCAGGGTCAGGGGTCTCACTGGACCCCCTTGATTCTCTTGCACACCTGCTCCTGGGTGGCCAGGCTGGCAGCTCTCCTGCCCTAGACGGCCACTTTCCTGTGCCTAGTGCGGAGATCGTGGACGAGGTGCACGATGTCTGCACTAGCCCAGGCGGGTGCCCACCTCTTGCGGTCCCGGGCAAGCTCCCGGGAGCCGCCAGCCTGGTCCCGGGAAGAGGGGGAGGGTTGGGGGGGCATCGGGTGGCTGGCTCGATCTGTGCCAGGTGCAGGGTCTGCTGGCTGGGTGCTGGCAGGCTTGCACCTGGCACGGGCACCCTAGCCAGCCCGTGCCCCTTTAAGGGGGCCGGGAGGGGGGCAGACGAGTTTCCCTGGTGTTGGCCAGAGTGGCCACCAGGGAAACCTGGGGAGGGCTAGCCTCCCACTAGTTCGAATTAAGGGGCTACCCACCCCTTAATTCAAACTAACTAGTTTGAACTAGGCTTAATCCTCATAAAATGAGATTTTCCTAGTTCGAACTAAGCGCTCCCTTAGTTCGAATTAAATTCGAACTAACGGAGCGCTAGTGTAGCACCTATGAAAGTTAATTCAAACTAACGTCCGTTAGTTCGAACTAACTTTGTAGTGTAGACATAACCTGAGTGACTAACTGTACTAAATTATTTTTACCTTTCTGCACCTTAACTTATTCAGGTCTGAATAGTAACAACTATCTAATAGAGATATGTGAAGCTCTATGGCCAGATAATATGGGTATGTCTACACTGCCTTCCTCTTTCAAGAGAGGAATGCAAATGCAGACAACCCAAATTACAAATGAAGTGCAGATTTGAATTTCCTGTCCTTCATTTGCATAATCGCATCCGGCCGCTATTTCAAAATACCTTATTTCAAGATAAAAAACGCTGTGTAGATGTGGTTATTTTGAGAAAAAAAAAACTTTTTTGAAATAACTCTTAAATCTTGTTTTATAAGGAGATATATCTTGTTCTAAAGAAGGGTTGTTTCTTGAAATAACCTCATTTACACAGCATTTTTTATCTTGAAATAGGGTATTTCAAAAATGCGGCTGGACACAATTATGCAAATGAAGCACAAGAAATTCAAATTTGCGCTTCATTTGCAATTTCGGTTGTCTGCATTTGCATTCCTCTCTTGAAAGAGGAAGGCAGTGTAGACATACCCTAAAGGAAAAGCATAATAAGACCTATAAATAATAGAATTTGTATAAGATTAGTAAAAACTAGTTTTTATTCAAAATTAATGTGACAGTTGCTTTTAAAAAAACAACAAAACAAAACAGAAACTCCTAGCAACTAAGAACCACCACGAAAACCAATTCATTTTAGTTAACCTTTCATTTGGAAAGTCCCATAGTGAGATATCTTATTCTTTTTCTGTAGTAAGGTTATGAAGGTGCTCCGTTTGTCTAGATTGATCACTGTCTACTGGTTAGATTTCAGGGAATTATTCTTGTTTTCTTGTAGACAGATTATGATGGTTGTAATGTCTGTTGAGGATTTCATTCATCTTTTTTTCCTGAAGAAATCAATATATTGATCCAGTATGTAGTTTTATTCTAGGAGAGAGTATAGTCAGACAATTCAGTGTTATGTAGAGAATGTGAAAATTATAGGTGGTGTTATCTTTGAGGTGAAAGAATTTCTTGAGGTGGTGTTGATGAAAGAATTATTTTAATAGTTGTCCATATATTAGTATGGTGTCCGATTGTGTGGTGGAGCAGAAGTTCAGATTCTTCTCTACTAGTTAGGGATAAGCTCCATACATTGATAATACAGTGTTCATAAGGTGGATCATGGTGTCTTGGTTTCTCTGAGAGGTGGTATATTATTGGTTGTGGTGTTGTAGTTGATTCCACTTTGGGTTTTGGGTTTGTATAGGTTTTGGGATGGCATTCATTGGGGGGAGGAGGAGTAGACATCTGTTTTAGGTTTCCGGCATGATTTCCAGATAGGTTTCCTGATTTTCTTTTTTCCTTTTTGTGTCTGGGAGCACATGCTGATTTCTTTTTTGGTAGTTTGAAGTGCATATAAGTGTCTAGATTCAATTAATAGACTCCACTGCTATGATGGTAAATTTCATGATAGATGGGGTCTACATATCTCTATCACAACATGACCTTACTCATGCACCAAATGCCCCAGTGACAATTATGTGGGTGAAACCAGGTAATCAGTACACTCCTGAATGAACTCTCACTCAAAACATGATAAAAAAGAAAAACACCATATCACTCTATATGAACAATTCTTCACAAAGCAGTTAGTTCATATATGATCTTTCAGTACTCTCCCTCAGAGGAAACCTCCAGAAAGTAAGCCAGGAACTTAAATTCATAACTAAGCTACACTCTAAAAAACAAGGAATTAACAGGTACAACTAAACTGGTTTTGCCACAACAATCCGTAACCCGTTTGCTATGGAAAAGGGGTTTCAAGAGAGCTTTAAAGGTTAGCAATCTAACCCTTATTGCCTACTCCATCTCAGGGGACCACTTATACTCATTAACCCTTATGCTTAGCTATCTACTCCAACTCAGATCAAATGCAGACACACTATCTTTAACAAGACGTGAAGTAGAACTCTGTGTAACTCAACCATGTGTACCTTCCACCAACAGAAGAGGAATTGGTCCATTTAAATTTATTACCCAACATACCTGTCTCTGTCATATTGTCATATCCTGAGACCAACAGCTAACACAACACTACAATCAAAATTTTAAAGTCAATTTGAAATGTTTTTGTAATTGGAAACATTTTTTCAAAATTTCAATTTAACAAAAGAGAATGTATTCTAATTCAAATCAAACCAGAATTTCTTTCAAAAAATTCATTATTAATATTGTTTAATTTAAATTTTGACATGTATTGCATTGCCTTAATGCTGCCCAGCAATTCAGGGCTTAGTTCATGTGTTAAAGTCCACACAGTTTGCACTGTTGATTGGGCTAGTAGCCCTCAGACATTTTTCATTATTTCTGAGTCTATTAGGAGTGAAAATAACAAGTAAAAATGTTCAGAACTGGAAAACTATTATGATTGTTCCATATTATGTCTAACTGTCTAATTTTACAACTATGGAGAGTTTTTGTATTTTCAAAATTAATTTATATAAGACAGGAACTATTTTAAAAAAAGTCATTCCTCTCAAAATTATGTGGTATAGGAATGTATGCCTCTGTCAATTATAATTTATTATTATTATTTAATATAAAAATTGATTGTTCCATTACATGGAATATTGCCATTGAAAGATTACTCGACATGCCTGAATTATGGAAAAACTTTTTATGGCTCAGTAAATGGAAATAATTTTCATTTGAAATCTATTCAGAGACATATTTAAGCAGGAAGATAAGTAGATTGAACACTGTGGGGAAAAATCATCAGATAGCTTAGATAAAGGGAGTGGGAAAAAATAACTTAAGAGATGCTACAAGAAAAAATAGACTCACTTCCATAAAGGCAAACAAGAAAAAAAAACCCACCCTAAACTCAACTAGTTTAGACTCAATGTACAGGAACTTTCTCATGATTTGTGGGTCCTTTTTTTAACCTGCATGAGAGTTAGATTGTGACTTTGATTATGCATGTGTTTAGGAGAGTTAAGGTCCTTTTTGCACCCTCATATGGGCAACCCACAATATTCAGGAAAACAGTGAGTCCAGGAAAAAGGGGACAGCTTACCCGATATCAGAATAGGAGAATGGATACAGGGGCAGGGAAGAAAGGGAAATGAGTGGAGCTTTGTTGACCATAAAGTAAGGTAAGACAGTCAGAGCTGAGCCATAGTTATTTAGGCCCAGACCTTTAAAGATACTAGACATTTGTTCTTGTCAGCATTGAAATGCCTAACCCCTGAAACAGCCCAGAGCTATCCTTGGCCCAGACATAAGCACTTAGGACCCCCATACAAGGCAAAGGAAGAGTTTGGTTTCTGAAAAAGTTAGAGTCCTCCCTGAGCTTGGGGTCTTCAGCAATGAATCTTCTTCACCAAATCCAGCAACTGAAACCATCTATCTCTGCCACCTAAAGTCTTGAAACTCTCAAAATTAAGCTTTACATTTGCTTCGGAATTTTCTCTTAGTTCTGTCTCTCTCTCTTTTGACAAAATACCTAGGCAAAATTTAGATGAATTTGTGAAATGTTTCAGTGTTGCTAAATCTGCATTTTTCACTTGAAAAAAAAAAGCTCTATGCAAAAAATATTACCCAGCCCTATTTTCCAGCTCTTAAAAATTATTGGTCTGTTTCTGGCTCAGATTATTTTCTCCTACTGAAACTAACAACCAAAACAAACATATTACTTTTATCTCTATATATGTCTCTCTAAGCCCTGGTCTACACTAGGACTTTATTTTAGAAATAACCTCCACAAGGTCGAATTTATAAGTTGAGTGTCCACACTTCCAAGCCCATTATTTTGAAATAATGGGCCATGGGATTTGAAATCTGTACTCCTGCTTTCCATCAGAAGTAACACTAATTCTAAAATAGTGATTTCAAAATAACAGTAGTGTGGAGGCTCCAGTGCTGCTATTTTGAAATAATTACTTTCCCAGAGTAATTTGAACTAATTATTCCCTAGTGCTCCCTGGGGCTCTAAGTCCGAGGAAGCAAGTCCTCATTAATGCCTCGGACTAATTTTGAGGTTTCCCCATAGTGTGAACATGCTAGTTTGAATTTGTTAAATCAGGAGTTATTAAGTCGAATTTACTAATCTTGGAATAATTTTCTAGTGTAGACATGGCCTAAAAGATTAGGCATTGAACTGATATAATCACTGCTTCCATCTGTCTGGAAGTTTTGCATATAGTTATGTTATGTTTGTGCAATGTGTCATAGGGCATAGCTTTTGGAGGAACATTTTGGTTAATTCAGTCCTGTGAATACTCTTACCCTCATTACTTTCTGTCATATAAAACATGATGGTTCATTTGCTGGACTGTATATCTGGGCTGGTGCCCTCATGTTCAACGATGCACAACTCCTTCCTGCCACGACCTTCCTCTTGCTTGTGCTTTTTGGACAACCACTGACTCTGAGGCATCCAAAACAATCAAAACTTTTCAGAACAGCAGCAAAGGGAAAATTAATTTGAACAATTTTCTTAGTTACGCTGGCAAGATGTCAACTTGTCATGGTCTAGCTCACAGAAGGAGCTTGAATGGAGATAAGCCTCATTAATTGCGTTTGATATTTTGTTTAGCAATACAAATTTAAACTGGGTTTAAAAAATGCATATAGTTTTAAAAATTGCTACTCTTGTTGTTCTTGTTAGAATTAGTGACAAATTTTGAGACATTGCCATATTCAAAGAAATTGTGCTTAAAATTCTACAGCAGCTGGGGGGAAATGGACACCAAAGATATGCCTGTTTATGAAACAAGATGTCATGGCAATTTCCAAAAATAATGTGATGATTTTTTGTGGTCCAAAAATCTGAAGAAAAAAGATTAATATTCCACTCTGGAAGAAAAATGAAACACTCATAAGAAATGTATGATTTAACTATATCTGCTTGAAAAAATATAAACACAAAAAAATTTAAAGAATAACAAAGATATTTCAGGGAAATGTTAGAGATCATACTTTATTAGGATAATCTGCTATGTGTGTTAATTGCAAGAGTTTGATCAATATGAAAAAAAAGTTGGTGATCAACGTCTCCACAAATCTACCATCATTTTTCTGCCCTTTTCTATAGTAAGCCAAATAAGAAGTTTGCAAGCCAGTCTCCTAATACCATCTGTCAATTGCCAGGATTCTGGACTCCTCAGGCTTCAGAGAGCAGTTTCTGATCTAATGGATGATCTTTTCTTCTCAGAGACAAAGGGGAACAGATCAATATGCATAGACCTTTCTATGTCTTTTGATGCACCTGATTGCTGTCTAGGAGTATGTCTAGACTACATGGTTCCGTTGCCGGAGCCATGTAGATGAGTTTTGTAGACATAGCAAATGAAGTGTTGATTTAAATAATCGCCTCTTCATTTACATCAAAATGGCTGCTGCACTGTGCCGATCAGCTGTTTGTCAGCTTAGTACAGTAGTCTGGACACTCGGCGGTCAACATCAAAAGCCTTTGTCAACTGCCCAGGTAAACCTCATCTCATGAGGCATAACGGGGCGATCGACAAAGGCTTTTGATGTCGACCGTCAAGCAACCAGACAACTGCGCCGAGCCAACAAACAGCTGATTGGCACAGCTCGGCAGCCATTTTGATGTAAATGAAGCAGCGATTATTTAAATCGCCGCTTTATTTTGCTATGTCTACAAAGCTCATTTACATGGCTCCGTCGATGGAGCCATGTAGTGTAGACATACCCTAGAAGTCCCAACTTTGTCATCTTCAGGGATGAATGGAAAAACTCTGAAAGTCCATGCCCACAGAGTCCTGCAATGCTATTGCTTCTCTCCCACATAATTTGACATCTATATGAAGTTATGGAGACTAACAAACTGGTGAAGAAAAAGCATGGGCTACATACAAATGGCAATCAGTTCTGAATTTCTATGTGATAAATGTAAATTGTACCATCTCAACTAAAATAGGCATCTGGATGAAGCAGAAGAGACAGCTGAACTCCAAGAAAAATGGAGATGATGTTAAAAAGGAATTGTTTTGTTTCCTCTGTAGAAGAAGGGAAGATGGGGAAGGGATTTTGCGATCTCATCTGGTTTCAGACTGTAGTCTTTGGAACTTTTGATTCTTATTGTTCAAAATAACAATGCCACAAAAACTGCACACTTGAATATTGTGAATGAACTGAATTTTACACTACCATCAGTTAGCCGAACATGAGGTCATGTCTCTCTGAACATTTTATGCTCTTCTGTTTTGATTATTGCAACAATTCATAGGTCGGAATTAAGCTACACTCTAAAAATCTCCAACTGGTACAAAATGTAGCAGCCCATCTGCTCAGCAAGACTAACAGCAATGAACACATTAGCTGGTGTTATGCTTTCTGTGCTGGCTCCAGAATGAACACCATTTCAAAGTTGCTGTCTTGAGGAAATCAATTTTGGAGTTGATCTTAACTACTTGAGCCTCTAAAACCATTCCCTGGTCCAGCCATGCTCTACAAACATACAATTGTGCAGCCTGTTAAGACTCCCTCTGTCAAAAGTACTTGTGAAACCTGCACATAAATGATTGGAATGATCTTTGTCATTGAATTTATACATGAATTATTACAGGGCATTAATCTGTAATTTTTTTTAAAATTACATAGTTTGCAATAAAGATTTTCCCATCTAAATGTTAGTAATAATGAAATATTGTTTAAAAATTAAATTTAAAATTCTAGTTTTTTGTTCATTTAATGTATGGTGTCTGGAACAGTGGGTACTCTTGGAACTTACATTGTTTATTAAGATAGGTGTACAAATGTAATTACAATTGTACACGAGTGGGCAGTTTTAGGTCAATGAGATGAGACTGCTCACACACGTGAAGAGAAACATGCACATAAGGATTTGTAGGTTTAAACTTCCTCAGGTGAAATGTGAAAGGGGACATAGTGCATTATTATTCTATAATTTTCCTCTTCCTTCTCCTGTAACTGGAGAAGAGGAAGGGCTGAAGGACAGACAAAACACTCTCATGTGCCTGCACTTGCTTTATATAATGTGCAAACACATCATAAACCAACAAGAAGACATTTTCTAAGTTGTTTGTTCAGGCTTCATTGCAATAGGGATGAAGTTGTTCCAGAAGATATAGGTCTCAAGAGAGTCCAGCTTTGGCCCATAGAAAAGCATGCACAGTCACTTCCAGTAAGAAAAGTTCTCAGTTTTTCTTTTTTTGTGGCAGCAAATGTTTTGTCTGATTTTCAGAACACAGCTAGAATTTTAGCTTAATTATTTTCACCCAACACAAAGGCCTAGTGAGTAACATGTGTGTTACTGTTATAAGACACAGAGCTGGAAAACTCTATATTTTACCAAAGTGAAGATTACGTGATGGAGGATAGGGGGAGTACAGCTAACTTCACAGGTGGCAGAGATTATACTGATCCTTACCTTTTATTTTGGATGTGAATAGAATCCAAATCATAAGAGGTGATGCATGTTTCATCTAAGTGGACCCTTTTCAAGGCTGTTTGAATGAAGGAGCATTACATTTTGAAGATGTGAGATCTTGAGGGTGTGCAGATCTACACGTTATATTACAAGGTGTTCAAAAGATATATTACTTCCATTTGCTACACATAAAACAGACCTGGTGAAGCAATCACATTGTCACTTATCAGTGGTATCACTACATGTGACAAAACCCCTGCTTGAATTCTGACCTCATCTACCCTGGCAAAAATGAAGCTATTGATTAACCTGCCGGTCAGTTAATCCAGTGGTAGTGGTGATGAAAATTGAGGTGTTTGAGTTACATCACATACTGTTAAAAATGTCTGATCACCTTCTCCACTGCTGCAGATTACAGCATCCCATCAGTGAATTACAGGCCTCACATTTTGACATCAGTTTATGATAGTTTTTCTTCTGTGCCTGTGTAGATGTCTGTGTTCATCTCTTTCATACTCTTTCCATTCCTGAATGTCATTGTATACCATGTTTTAAATTTGTAATTTGCATATAAGACCTGAGAGTGAAATCAGAAAACAGGGGCATAAACATGGCAACGTATGTACATGGGATTCTGTAGTCATTATGATAAGTTCTTGAAAAATGCTCATTCTTCAGAGCTGTAATTTCTCTGTGAACTGAGACTGTCACATCAAGGATATAAATTTCCAGTAGCGTTTAGGATCCTTCTTGGCATTCTAAGAGAAAAAAATCCAACATAACTAAATTATGCTTTAGAGTATATACATTAGAGAATTGATGCCATGCTGCACATTAACTTTTTCCTTTTAATTTATGTCAAGTTACCGTCTGAGTGATATTTATTAAACTTATAAGCGCTAATCAATGAAATAGAATGGATTTCAGAAACAATTAAGTCATCAATTTCTGCCTTATTCTGTGTTGTGCAGTAGGCAAACAGAACAGCATCATTGTCCATTATGATTTTCTGAATTTTATTGCAATAATTTCAAATGATTACATACTCCCTTTGGGAAAAAGTCCTTTAGAATGTAATAGGGTTTTTAAAATTGTATGTGATTGATCATTTTCTATCATCGAATTGGCTGTTTCCCTTTTCAATTCTGAATTCTCCCATTACAGTCATGCACTGATCCCTCATGTCCCATGATTCATTCACCATAATAGGCTGAGTCTCCTGTAAACTGCACACCAACTCATGAGATGAAAATTAACCAAGTGCTATTTGTCAACAATTTTTCCATTACTGTGTGTAGTATGTGATACATACATTTAAAAGAGGGTAAAGGGATGGAACCCTCTTGGATAATAATTCCAGCCTAGAGATGGCAGACCTCCATGAAATACCTAAATGTTGTAGGAAATAATATTGATGATTTAGTAGAAACCACTCCTCCTTTCAGAACCAGAACTAAACCAAAGTCCTCACATCAGGAATGCCCAACACGCTGTATGGTTGAGCCATGTAGAGTCTGACACATTTGTTGATTGTGATCTCTTCTGGTATCACAATCAAATTAAATTGATGCATAAAGATATTATTTACATGTCAGAGAAGAAAAGGTTTCACTGAAGAAAAGATTTCACTGACATTATAACTTTAAAGAGTCATTCTATCTGAAGATCAACAGTTTCCTATACAGTTTTTCCAGCATATTAGACCTGTTGCTTTGGCTCAGTAACAGATCATGTATTCTTGTCTACCCTTTCTTTATGAAAACATTCATTGAGTGTCATGAGTGCTATATATGTCTTTCATGACTACAGGCAGTCCCCGACTTACGCAGATCCGACTTACATCGGATCCGCACTTACAAATGGGGCTTTCTCGCCCCAGAGGTCGAGGTAGCGAATTGCTACCTGCGAGCTCTGGGGCGAGAAAGCCCCGTTCGTAAGCTGCTCCGGTGCCCCCGGTCTGCTGGAGACAGTCTCCAGCAGACCAGGGGCACCGGGCGGGTTCTCGCGCTTCTGAGGCTTTGCCAGAGCAAAGCCTCAGAAGCGCGGGAACCGCTGCTGCTGCCGCTTGAGACCCGGTGCCTGTGGTCTGCTGGGGACCGTCCCCAGCAGACCACAGCCACAGGGACTCAAGCGGCAGCAGCGGGCGGGTTCCCGCGCTTCTGAGGCTTTGCCAGACATTCTACCTTGGACTTAGAGCCCCAGGAAGCACTGGAGAGTAATTAGTTTGAATTACTCTGGGGAGTAATTATCTTGAAATAGAGGCACTGGAACTAGCTAGTTCAGAAATAGCATTAATCCTGCCGAGAAGCAGAAGTACGGATTTTGAATTTTATGGCCCATTATTTTGAAATAACAGGCTTGGTAGTGTGGGTCCTCAACTTATTAATTTGATCTGTTTTAAAATTAAATCCTAGTGTAGACCAGGACTGGAATAAATTGCCTAGAGAGGTTCATCACTAAAGCTATTTAAAAGCAGGTTAGACAGACATCTATCAGGGATGATCGAGACAGTGGTTGGTCCTGCCATGAGGTCAGGCTTCTGGACTTGAGGTCTCTTCCAGTTCTAGTATTCTATGATTCTATGAAAAGATGAAATGAAGAGATTCATTTCAGTTTTTTATAAGTAGGCACATGTTTAAAGGGTATCTGGTTAGTAGATTCTGTATCTTTTCTCTACCTATAATACTGTGCTTTTATGGGCCTTGACTTCTCTCTTCTGGTTCTCAGTGAAGCTTATATGTTTTTGAAACTCTGTCATGCTAACTATTCTCCAGTAAATATGGAAGCCTGGCTGCTAAGCCTTAGACTACTGCACTTTCATTTGTCACATTATGGGATTTTTCCAGTGTTTTCACATATTCTAAGAGCATTGCAGGGAAGAACAGACAAGACTAAATACAACAGCATCTAGGATCCAGAGATTTCTTTGATCCCATGACAAGAACCCCAAAAGTAGAAGGGCCTGTAGAAAACATCAGAAGAGCAGGGAGAAAAGAATCCAGCATCTGCGGAAAATCAAAGAGAAATAAGGGGCCCAACAGAGGAATAATGAACATGGTTTGTTTATTTAAGTGAGCAGATCCAACCTCTAAAATACTACAGAGTTTTGCTTGGTTCAGAGAAAGGCTCATATTTTGTACAAACTGATTTGCTTAGTCCTAAAGAGGCCTTCTGTGGGCTTCCAAAATTTTTCTAGACAGGTTCCCTTTATTATCAGAACATTTTTGAGGTTTCAAATAATACTGTACAGGTTTGATTTCACACTTTATATTAACAAACTCTGAAAAGTTATGAGCTTTCTCATTCCCAGTGTTGCAAAATATCCAACAGATTTCTTGCCAGTAGTAATGATGATTGAAGATTTCTAAAGAAGTAGACTGCTGCTGAAAATAAGAGGTTCCACTCTCATGCCAAAAATTAGGGGCCCTTCTTAATGGAAATGGGTACACTCCACTTCTAGAGGAAATCTTGTCGCTGAAGTCCTGCTCTGTTGTACTCTTAGGGTGTGTCTAAACTACATGGCTCCATCGATGGAGCCATGTGGATTAGGCTGATCAGCAGAGGGAAACGAAGCCGTCATTTAAATAATCTCGGCTTCATTTAAATTTAAATGGCTGCCATGCTCTGCCGAACTGCTGATGATCAGCTGTTTGTCGGCAGATCGGGGCAGTCTGGACGTGCCGCTATCGACAAGGAAGCCTTTGTCGACTGCCGCAGGTAAACCTCGTTTCTCTGTCAGAACTACAACTTTTCAAATCAATCAGAATTTGATAGTTTGACAGCAGAAGCAGGTTGCCACAACCTCCTGTTTCATCAAGCAACTGCCGAATGAGAAGTTGTATAGTTTAGTGAGTCATTGCTGAAATTTCCTGATCTTTCATTCTTCTCCGGACGAAATTCAAACCCAGTCTAATCTTATTTAATATTAGGGAGGAGTGAAAGGATGATAAGAAAACATGATACACCCCTGTGTATGTATTATGGAGGAAAGGAATCTATTTTCTTCAGGCTTTTAGGTCTGATCCCACTCCCAAACTTATCAACTGCAAAATTCCCACTGTGCTCATTAACAGCAAGATCAGATCCAAAATGTCCTTTCTGAAAGTTTTAAAAATTACTAAATCTCTGACTATGTCTGCATCTACGTTTGTCTTTGGAATCCAAGTTTTGTTCCCATGGCTATCAATCTTCTAGGTGACTACTTCACCTTAGTAGGGAAAAGCATCTTTTACTCTTGATTCTAGCATATGGCTAGCTTTCAAAAGCCAGCACACAAATTATTCCTTTCCCTTCCCCCCTTCCACATGTATGTCTAGCCAAATACATAAATTCTTTAAAATGTTCTTGAAAAGATAAAAAGTGATGGTAAGCTCGTGGCCAATGCTATTACTGACAGTAACATAACACTCTTTAAGGAGGCTTTGACCACATTCTGTATTCAAGTGGCCTACAGAACTATGCTGACACTTATATCCAACATTTCAAAATGATGAGGATTTTGAAACTACCTCAGCACTAGCCATGAAGCAGATGTCAACTGAATGTTGCTTTTCCATTTCTTTTGCCTAACTTTCAATTAAGGGTTCTCAAGACAGCTTTGACCTTACCTCTCAGGAATTTTCTGCTTGAAACTGACCCAGATAATTCATGACTCATTATGGGACAATTTACAGTATATATAGATCTATTGTCTATTATTCCAAACCCTGGGATGACTGAAACCTATGCAGATGTTTCTTTCAAATGGTCTTACTGGATCCCAATGGTATGGATGGAGTGGGCTTTTTGTGATTTCCCTTTAAATGTACCCATACTATGCAATTTAGATAAAAATCTACACACTGTACCACTGACAAAGCGAGCAACTAGAATATATGCAATGTATGCAAGCTCACCTAAAAGAATATAATGAAACACATTTTTGATAGTGAACACTTTTAAATTATACTGGCGATAGGCCTGCAGCAAAACTTAGAGCTGGACATTCCAAAATTTGTAATTTGAACCCGTCTTTAGTAGTGTTTAAAGCAGCCACCTTATTGCCAGAGAAATTACTACTGTAGAGAACTATTGTAATTGTAGCTGTAGGTTTGTGATTGAAGTCTAACATTCCTAGAAATTTACAGAACTTCCATGCTCCTTCCAAGGTGTGTGTGTACGCACGTGAAAATACAATTCCAAAAGAAACACCAGTATATATTTGTTTCTACTGGAATGGAATTTGAAAACATCTGACTGCCACACATTTTATTTAATTGGAGCATTTATTTAACCTTGGGCTGAACTATAGCTGAAAGATTTGGCTTATTATTTGGTACCAAATGTTTTACAGGTAATTTAGTGGTATTTTTGGCTGCATCATAACCCTGTCAGTAAGTGTTCTTTCTGATATTCCAGAAAATTTAGGGCCAGTTCTTCAACTGGGATAAATCTGCTTACCTCCACCGAAGTGACACCAATATGGGAAGCTGTACTGCAGGTACTAGTTATTCAGTGGCTACATTTTGTTTGCAAATACAGCTGTGCCTTAGGACAAAAATAGAAGAAATTGTGCATTTGAAAAATTCAGAGGTTCCTAAGGAAGCCAGTAAAAGATTAATTCATGAATTAGAAAAGTAATAGGTGGAATTCTTATGGTCTAGTGTTCTAGTTCTTGTGTTCTAGTGGATACAGCATCCAGCATGGAGTCAGGAGATTCTGTCTCAAATCTCTCAAATCTTTGCCTTAGTTTCTCAATCTGTAAAGTGAGGACAATGTTACTTGTATAGCATTTTGAAATGTCTAGACTGGGATGGGAAATATTTTTCTGTCAGAGGACATTCATTCACAGAAAAATCAGTCACACACAATTAAAAAAAAACCCTCCAAAACCTTCAGGGCCAGATATATTCCTCTGGGGATCCAGAGCTATTAAGCTTTTATGGGTTCCCAAGTTCCAGTGTGGAGCCAAAAATGAGAGTTCATAGTGCAGGTGGGGGCTGTCAACTAGGGCAGGACTTGAATGTGGGAGGGGGTGAGGGCTCCAACAGGGGGAATGGGCTCTGGTGTGGGGCTGTAGATGAGGTCTAGGATGGGCTTCAGGCTGGGGCCAAGGGGTTTGGAGTGCAGGAGGGGGCTCAGACCCAGGAGAGTGGGTTAGCATGCAGAGTCTGGAAGAGGCCTCAGGGCTATGGTTAAGGGTTGGGGTGTGGGATCTAGAAAGGAATTAAGGACTTAGAGTGCAGGAGGAGCCTCAGTGTTGGGGTTGGGAACTGGAGTGTGGGTCACTTACCTGGGGCAGTTCCCCTTTCGGAGGGGAAGCAAGTGGCACAGTGCAGGCCCTGCTGCCTTGCACTGGCCTGCATGCACTGCCCCCACATTCCCATTGACCACCCCGATCTAGGTAAATATCTTCATGCAAGAGTTAAATGTCATTATAATGTTTTGCACATGGAAAATGTAAGGGACAGGAACAGTGCTCACCAGCACTCAGTGACTAAGGGTATGTCTACACAACAACGTTAATTCGAACTAACTTAGTTCGAATTAGTTAATTCGAACTAAGCTAATTCGAACTAACGGATCCAGACTAAAAAACTAGTTCGAATTAGCGTTTTGCTAATTCGAACTAGCATGTCCACATTAAGTGGACCCTGAACCGGGCTTAAGGATGGCCGGAAGCAGTGCCGGCAGGGCATCAGAGGAGGACTTAGAGCGTGGAGATGCTGTCTCAGGCTAGCCGAGGGCTGTGCTTAAAGAGTCCCGACCCACACCCCGGACAGACAGTTCTCAGGGGTGCCCCGCTTGCAAAGCAGTCCTGGCTTGGAGTGCCTGGACTACCCACACTGGGCACATCACAGCACTCGGCCATCAGCCCGGCTGTACTTGCCGCAGGCTGCCATCTGGGGAGAGGGGGCAATTGGGGGGCTACAGGAGAGCTTCCACCCCCAGAAGCCCGCAGAGCCAGCCCAGTCCTCCCCATCGGGGGCTCGTGCCCCATTCCTCCCTCACCTCCTTCCACTTACGCTTCCCTAGCCCCTCTTCTTGATGTACAAAATAAAGATAACGTGTCTTCCAAAATGGAATCTGTCTTTATTGAACAAAACTGGGGCAGACTGGGAAAAGGAGGTGGGAGAGGGGAAGAGAGAGGCTGGGAGAGGGGAGGGCAACTAAAATGATCAGGGGTTGGGAACAGGTCCCTTATGAAGAGAGGCTAAAGAGACTGGGACTTCTCAGCTTAGAAAAGAGGAGACAGAGGGAGGACAGGATATAGGTCTCTAAAAGCAGGAGTTGAATGGAGAGGGTGCATACAGAAAAGTTCTTCATTAGTTCCCATAACGAAGGACTAGAGGACACCAAAGGAAAGGAATGGGTAGCAGGCTTCAAACTAGTAAGAGAAAGTTGTTGTTCACAAAGCAAATAGTCAACCTGTGGAACTCCTTGCTGCAGGAGGCTGTGAAGGCTAGAACTAGAATAGAGTTTAAAGGGAAGTGAGATAAAGTGATGGAGGTTGGGTCCATGGAGTGCTATTAGCCAGGGGGTAGGAGTGGTGTCCCTGGCCAAGGTTTGTGGAAGGCTGGAGAGGGATGGCACGAGAAAAATGGCTTAGTCACTGTCTTCGGTCCATCCCCTCCAGGGTCCCTAGGGTTGGCTGCTGTCGGCAGACAGGCTACTGGGCTAGATGGACCTTTGGTCTGACCCAGGACGGCCATTGTAAGCTCAGGGCTCAGGGTCGGGGGTCTCACTGGACCCCCTTGATTCTCTTGCACACCTGCTCCTGGGTGGCCAGGCTGGCAGCTCTCCTGCCCTAGACGGCCACTTTCCTGTGCCTAGTGCGGAGATAGTGGACGAGGGCCACGATGTCTGCACTAGCCCAGGCGGGTCCTCCAGCCTTCCCAGGGTGTCCTAGTGGCCACTCCAGCCTCAACCAAGAACACTCCTCTCCCTCCCCGCCTTCCCGGAGCCCTTAAAGGGGTTGACTCTGGCTACTGTGCCTGTGCCAGCTCCAAGCCTGCCAGCCCAGAGCCAGCAGTCACTGCTCCTGACCCAGTGGCCCCAAAACATGAGCCAGCAAGCCACTGGCAGCCAGCCCTCCATCGCTCCCAGGAGCAGTCTGCCAGCTCCCAGGAGCCTGACAGGACGCGGAGAAGACAAGCACCTTCCTGGTCCAGACTGGAGATCATGGACCTTATTTAGGTTGGGGGGGGGGGGGGTATACTCCCAACATCCATGATCTCTGCACTAGATGGAGGAATGCAGCCGTCTGTGGCAGGATAGCTGCCAGCCTGGCCACCAAAGGCCACATGCGAACCCAGGAGCAGGTTTGCATGACAATCAAGTTGGTCTGGCGAGATCCCCAATCCTGAGCCCTGAGCTTTCCCTCCCCCTTCTTCCCTTTGCTTCTCCCTTCCAGCTCCCTCCTCCCAGGTTTACCCTTCCCCTTTTCAACCCTCTCTTCTCCCCTCTTCCGCCTACTTTCCCCAGTCTCACCAGAGTTTCATTCCCCTCCCCCCAGCTAAAAAAAGAGAGTTTGTATTCATGAAAATACATGTATTTTATTTGACATCAGGAAGGGGGGTTAGGGAAGGGTATGTGGAAGGATGTGAGGGAGGAATGAGGCACAAGCCCCCAGTGGGGCAGACCAGGGAGGCTCTTAGTGCTCCTCAGGGTGGAAGCTCTCCCGCAGGGCCTCCTGGATGCTGATAACCCCCTGATGGACCTCCCGGATGGCAGCCTACAGAAAGTGCATCCACGCTCATAGCAATGCATCCACGAGAAGCAGCAGACTGCCCAGGGGCAGCTCTGGCTCCATGTTGCAGAGTGCTGTGGTGTCCCAAGTGAGAGCAACCAGCGTATTCAGAGACAAAATGCTTTGCTGTCCCTCATTGAGGTAGGCAAGCAAGCAGGGAAAGCTGAGAACCGGCTGTCTGGGGGGGGGGGGGAGGAGGGGGGCTTTAAACACAGGCCTCAGATATCCTCAGGTAGCAGCCACACAAAGTAACTCCTGACCTGATGCCCTTCCGGACCTGGTTCCAGCCAGCCTTAAATGCGATTCAGCATCCACTCAGTGTGGATGCATTATTTCAAAATAGCAAAATGCTATTTCAGAATGCATTTTGTATGTAGACGCGTTATTTCGAAATAACTTATTCTGAATTAACTATTTAAAAATAAGATATTTTGAAACAACGCTGTAGTGTAGACATACCCTGTGAGTTTATGCCTTCTTCTCCCTCCATTTACTATCTTGCACTGTGCCCAGAGACTTTTCTCTGTGTTTTGTTTTCCTTAGTTGCTCTGTAATATTTAGCTACCAAGTATGCTTTATCAAGTTTATCTTTTATTTTGTAATCAAAATCACTTTTTTAAGGTGATGATTTGATTCTTGTGTCTCGGAAGGTCTGTGCCTCACACTGAGGGGTCAGCTACCAGAGACTACAGCTTGTTTTCCTCTTTTCTTTTTTTCAAGCTCTTTTAGGGCAAAGGAGTTTGGGGTCTCCCTGGGGGTGATTTCAAGTGTTCGCCCCTGGTTTCTAGGGAAAAAGCACTTGATGGTGGCAGCAATCCCCCAGAATCTGTGTATTGTGATTTTGGAGGGACGTTTTTGTTGCCAGTGTCTGTAGAGGCAAGGACTTTTTCTTTTGAGCTCTTTGTGGGCCCCCGTCTTCTGCATTTGGAGTGCCAGTGTGGAGAACAGTCCTGACAGAAAGTCTGGGTAATAATTCGCTAACAATAATGTAGTCACTAACATTGTTTCTGTTTGCTATTCTTTCCCCCCAACACCCACAAAAATAGTGTTATATGTATTTGTTTGTTTGCATGCTGTTTGAGACAAACATATTTCAGCCTATGGATGAGAGCTTAGACTTGAAAATTGTGGAACGTTTTTTAATTGTGTGATAATCTTTCTGTTCCTTAATTTGACAACTGTAACTGTTACAAACTGGGGGGAAGAGGCACAGGGGAGCAGATTTCCAGGCTGTGATAGGAAATTTGATTATTTTGGGGACAGCATGCCAGCATTTCAGGGAGAGACAAATGCAGAAAAATGCAGCTTTGGGGATTTTTTTCCCCTTGCCCACAGAGCCCTTGCCAGAAGCAATCTTTCCTGCAAAAATTAGAGTACTATAAGATTTGTTAACTGCATGCAGCCTGATTTTCCTCTTTTGTACTATGATGTACATAAGAAGTAGCACTATTGAAATAAATGGAGTTGCTGTAACAGTACTAGAAGCGAAAACAAAATCAGAGCCTTGAAATTTGATATTTTTTCCTATTCATGCAAAGTAACTGTCTATTATGTACATGGTTTAACTTTAGTTGTGAAGGCCTTTATCTGATCCAAGAACAAATCAGTTTAGAGGCTCCAGATAGGAAGTTTGGCAAGACAACTACTGTTCTATGTTATACTCACATGATCCTATAATTATTTTAAAGCAACACAGTGTCAGGAGCATGGTCAGGAAGATATAATAATCCTAATACCAGGGCTTTCTGTCAGTAGCTGAAAGAATTGTATCACCCACTGTCTGATGGAGGAATATATTCCATCCAAATCAGCAATATTCTCTGATTTTTTTCTCCTCATTTTCTTGATTTGACTTGATTTAAGAAATATTTACAGTAACTTTGACTCTTTAATATGTTCTCCACCACCCATTTCTGATTGTCTTTATGTTCAAGAGCACACACAAACAATGAACATAGCAATAGTGGAGGAAAAATACACACTTAAACCAAATGTCCGTACGAATGATCACTCTTGCTGATTACATTGGTGCTTTAAGCCTACAAAAAGATAACTAAAGTGGCTGTACAAACACAACTGTGTAAAACACATACATATTCACGAATACTTCCTGCCGCCTGAATATTGCCTGACATTTACTTTTTTACAAACATTCATGCAAGGGTAAGAGAATGTAGAGCCAGGGAATATAATATATAATTCAAACTTTTGGAGACATTTCTCATTACTTTCCCAGTTCTATGTTTTTAATCGCATTGTCTAAGCCTAGTTCCTAGACTTTGGATGAGGCCCAAGTACCTTGGTGCCCCAACCTCCTTCCCTCACCAAAAAAAAAGTTAGAATGAACAAAAACATTGAGGAGCTAAAAACAATTCCTACTATTGCTGTCATCCTTTGCAAACACCCATGAACTTCAATGTAGTGCTAGTAGGCATAATGCATAATATGGGGTTCTAATAATCTTAAAAGTCAAACATCTGTATTCAATCAAGGCCTTACAGAAGCATTCAAGGAGGGCCACAAGATAACAATCAAATGCATTCTCCAAATTCACTAGACAATGGACTCTGCACATATTGTTTCCATCTTTATTAGTCACCATCATCAGAATGTGTTGTTAATAAGGTTCCAATTTGCATTATTGAGAATATTTTTGTTACAATGCATTTTTCACCCTTTTCCTGAGAGCATAATCGACATGAGACCAAATCTGCAGAATTCAGACCAACAGAATTATTTGATCTGTATTATTTACTTATTTATTTTTTGTTTTAAAAGTTCACATAAGTCCTTACTCTCAGTCATACAAGTCTCCCACTAACTTCAGTAGACACTAAAGTAGTTCACTAAAATGAACTGTTCAAAAGCTCAGAGCACTGCAGTTTACAGCCAAGTTTTGCTAACTTTTACAAAATACACCCAAATTAAGATTGTGTGAATTTGTGGTGAAAATTACAGTAAAAAGGTAGTAAAAAGTAAATCCTAACCTAGTCACACAATAATCCAACAAGTTATACTGTTATTACAGTCCAGTAATCCTTTATTAATAGTGACACTAAAAGAAATGTTAAATGGATTGTGATTTTCTTATTTAAAATAAAATTTCACAGGAGCAGGACAACATCAGCAAATCCGTAAGGCTCATACTCTTCCCTGAATTCACACCCACTTTTTTTGTAAGATTGCTGAGTACTTGCTAAGAGAGGAAAAAATGTCTGAGCACCAAATTGAGAGGCACTGTGTGGAGAGATGAACCTCCAAGAGAAGGAACTGGAAAATTCAGTTGTGTAAAAGGTACATGCAACCAAAACCAGAAAGTAATCCCGAGAGCCAGAGAGAGATTGTAAGAAACAGAGCCTCTTATGGCAAGGGCTCTGGACTGAACCTCAGCAGGGAATTGGTGGTCTCAGGTCCTCTCGCACCTTTTGCAGCTAGGGGAAATGTAAATCTTGGTATGAAAAGTCATTAAAAGGGAAGGAGTGAGAATGAAGAGCTTGCACTGGATCATAGGATTTTAGGGTTTTGTATGGACTTTTCTTGTACTTGTGACCTGGCCAGAGGACCACTGAGTGGCTCAAACTGTGTCTGACAGGGAGTGACCCACACATACCATCCTGTCAGGGAGCACACCAATGGGTATGTAAACCTTTGGCACAAGCGTTTACAAAGTGCCTAGAATCTACCACAACTGGGCTTTAAACACCAGGCATCACCACAATAGAAATAATAAACATTAATAATGAATGCCTGGTGGGAGAGATGCTATTAAAAGAAGGATCATATTTTGCTAAGTGTGAAAAAAATCAGTACAGTGACTTTCACAGTTGCAAAAAAAGCTCCCAGAGCCTGGCAACATTCTAGACTTCCATACAGGAGTCTAAAATTCATATTAAAACTGGAAGTGTGGTGGTGGAAGGGGCTTACAAAAAGTGTACAAGCTCCTTAAAAATAAATAAAACCACACAAAAAAAGCCTTACAATAACATTCCTAATACACCAAGGCTGCGTCTAGACTGGCATGATTTTCTGCAAATGCTTTTAACGGAAAAGTTTTTCCGTTAAAAGCATTTTCAGAAAAGAGCGTCTAGATTGGCACGGATGCTTTTGCGCAAAAGCACTTTTTGCGGAAAAGTGTCCGTGCCAATCTAGACGCGGTTTTGCGCAAGAAAGCTCCGATCGCCATTTTCGTCATCGGGGCTTTTTTGCGCAAAACAGTTTTTAGCTGTCTACACTGGCCCTCTTGCACAAATACATTTGCTCAAGAGGGCTTTTTCCCGAATGGGAGCAGCATAGTATTTGCGCAAGAACACTGACAATCTTACATTAGATCGTCAGTGTTCTTGCGCAAATTCAAGCAGCCAGTGTAGACAGCTGGCAAGTTTTTCCACAAAAGCGGCTACGCAGTATAACTCCAGACTCAGCTGCATTCCAGATCCTAACAAAAATGACCAAATATTAGAGGTTACTTTAAAAATGCACTGTGTGTTAAATACCACATGTGATCCATCAAAGGCTACAGGCTAATTTTGCTCCTATTAATGGGAGGGATATATTGGCAAAAGCTATTTGATCAGTTCTATACATAGTGCAAGTGCCATGTTGAGTGTTAAAATGTAAATGCTATTCTCTCTTTCTTTCTCTCTTTTAGTACTTCAATACTATTTATTCATTATTGTTTTATATTGAGGCTCTGAACATGACTTGGTACACAACACAGAAACAGACCTTGCCTTTTGGGTTTTACTGTCTGAACAAATGAAATCAGTAGAATTTGACATCCTATTGTTCTCTCAGGCCATGTCTACACTAGCACATTATTTCAAAATAATTCTCAAAATAACTATTTCAAAATACATGGAAAACAAAATAGTGTGTCCACACTATAGGGAAGCTTTGAAATAGTCTGAGGGAAGCTCTCTTCATGTGGATGCACTACCTTGACCTCGATCCCCAGGAATTACTGCGGAATAATTACTTTGAATGACTCTGGGGAGTAGTTTTTTCAAAATACAGTAGCAGCAGAGGCGCATCCACACTACCGTTACTTAGAAATAACTATTTCAAAATAAGTATTATTCCTTGTGGAAAGCAGGAGTTATTTCAAAATAACCAGCTTGTTATTTTGAAATGCCTCCCTAGTGTAGACCAGAGCTCTGTTGTCAGCCTCTCTGGCCATTTTGCCTGCTTTTTGAAAATTGTGTGTGTGTGTGTGCATGCGCATGTGCACTTGCATGTGTGAAAGTAAAATAGCATGTGGGTTACATTCAGATCACTCATTTGGTTTCAGCTGATTTAACTCCTGTTTTTCAGCTTCATACCATCTTTGTGCATGCAGCAGAGTTGAGAGAGCTGAGGGCAGTAACATAGAAATCTGTGTGAAAAGCAAAATCATTACCTGTTTTTAAGTATGCTCCAGACTGAGACAATTGTGTAGAAATTGGTGTGTAACCTTGCTAATGACTTGGGCTCATAGCCTCATAAATTATACTTGCATTCTTCAAGATATTTTAAAATAGGCATATGAATTGTTACTACCTAAATGTGTCCCTAAAGCATACTGTAAATGCATTAACAGATTTTGGGCCCACAGATGTCTTTTTTTTTTAAAAAAAGGGACTTAAACCATGAAGTGATAATATGAAGTAGACTAGCCAATATATTGATGTTTCCTCTAGGGGACTCTAGAAACTGTTTCTGGCTCTTTTGGTTGGTAAAGCATTATTCTTGATCCCTGTGTTTTTGGTTATAGCAATAAAATATTCCAGTTTTATTCCTCCCTTGTTGCCCTGCTGTACTTTTCCACTAATTAGTAGTGTTCAAGGGAAGGTCAGCTCTGCTGTTCTGCATCTGACATCTAAATCAGACAATGGAGATAGGTTGGATTGACTTTCTAGAACATGTGTAGACCAGAGGGAAGAAAAATATATGGAAAACAAACTATTTGAAGTCATATGACTCTCTTCCCATGCTTTTCTCTTTTACATCTGAATGCAATCTTCTGGAGGTGAGGGAGGGGACTGTCTTCCTAGTCCATTATTTATATGCACACACCCAAGAATCCCTGCTCAATCTCTGCTTCTTTTCTGACTGTCTTGCCAGTAACCAGCGTTTGGATGCCTCACCCAAATTATTTTTTTCTTGCTATTTCTCTTCTGAATATAAATAAAGGGCTGTTTTTGTTTTAGCAGCAGATTTAAACTTCACGATAGCCACACTATTTATACCTATATAACAGAGAATATCTAGAAGAGATAGGCTTTCCTTTGACTTCAGTAATCTTTGGATCAGACTCAAATGATATATTAATGAGTCGGTGTAAGTGGAATTCAGGGAGTTTATGTTCTTGTAACATATATAAAAGCGTGGGCTGTAAGAAGTGCTGAAAATGGAAAATTATTTCTGTTGGCAACCAAAAACAAGAAGATGATCTTGACTTAAATCTTCAGTTTTCAGCTTTTAGTTTGTTTACTTTTAAACCCCCAAAAGTTGTCAACCCCTTGCCATGGAAATTTCCATTATGACTGAGTGTACATTTTTGTCTAAAATGTTTTGAATAAGAAATAGACAAGTTTTAATAAATACAGAGATGGTTACAAAATCATAGAATCATAGAATCATAGAACTGGAAGAGACCTCAGAAGGTCATCAAGTCCAGCACCCTGCTCTAGGCAGGACCAATTCCAACTAAATCAACCCAGCCAGGGCTTTCTCAAGCTGAGACTTAAACATCTCTAGGGATGGAGACTCCACTACTTCCTTAGGTAACCCATTCCAGTGCTTCACCACCCTCCTAGTGAAATAGTTTCTCCTAATATTCAACCTGGACCTCTCCCACCACAACTTGAGACCATTGCTCCTTGTTCTGCCATCTGTCACTACTGAGAACAGCCTCTCTCCATCCTCTTTGGAAACTCCCTTAAGGAAGTTGAAGGCTGCTATCAAATCCCCCCTCACTCTTTGCTTCTGCAGACTAAACAGACCCAAGTCCCTCAGCCTCTCCTCATAAGTCATATGCTCCAGCCCCCTAATCATTTTGGTTGCCCTCCGCTGGACCCTCTCCAATGCGTCCACATCCTTTTTGTAGTGGGGGGCCCAGAACTGGACACAATACTCCAGATGCGGCCTCACCAAAGCCGAATAAAGGGGAATGATGACATATCTGAATCTGCTGGCAATGCTCCTCTTAATGCAACCTAATATGCCATTAGACTTCTTGGCTACAAGGGCACACTGTTGACTCATATCTAGCTTCTCCTCCACTGTAACCCCCAGGTCCTTTTCTTCAGAACTACTACTTAACTGGTTGGTCCCCAGCTTGTAACTATGCTTGGGATTCTTCCATCCCAAGTTCAGGACTCTACACTTTCCTTGTTGACCCTCATCAGATTTCTTGTGGCCCAACCCTCCAATTTGTCTAAGTCATTCTGTACCCTACCTCTGCCCTTAAGCGTATCTACCTCTCCCCCCATCTTAGTGTCATCCGCAAACTTGCTGAGGGTGCAATCCATCCCCTCATCCAGATCATTAATAAAGATATTGAACAAAACCGGTCCTAGAACCGAACCTTGGGGCACTCCGCTAGAAACCGACCGCCATCCTGACATCGAGCAATTGATCACTACCCGCTGGGCCCGGCCTTCTAGCCATCTTTCTATCCATCTTACCATCCATTTATCCAATCCACAATCCCTTAACTTGCTGGCAAGAATAATGTGGGAGACCGTGTCAAAAGCCTTGCTAAAGTCAAGGTATATAACATCCACTGACTTCCCCATGTCCACCGAGCCAGTTACCTCATCATAGAAGCTAATCAGATTGGTCAGGCATGACTTACCCTTTGTGAATCCATGCTGACTATTCCTAATCACTTTCCTCTCATCCAAGTGCCTCAATATGGATTCCTTAAGGATCCCTTCCATGATTTTTCCAGGAACCAAGGTAAGACTGACCGGCCTATAGTTCCCTGGATCATCCTTCTTCCCTTTTTTGAAGATGGGCACTACATTTGCCTTTTTCCAGTCATCCGGGATTCCTCCTGATCTCCACGACTTTTCAAAGATAATAGCCAAAGGCTCCACAATGACATTTGCCAACTCCCTCAGTACCCTCGGATGCACTAAGTCCGGACCCATGGATTTATGTACGTTTTCTAAATAGTTCCTAACCTGTTCTTTACCCACCACGGGCTGTCCATCTTCATCCCATCTTGCGTCACTTGGCACAGAAATCCAGGAGCCGACCTTGTCCGTGAATACAGAGGCAAAGAAAGCATTGAGTACTTCAGCTTTCCCCACATCATCTGTCACTAGGTTACCTCCTTCATCCATTAGGGGCCGCACATCCTCTCTGATCACCTTCTTCTTGTTAACATGCCTGTAGAAACCTTTCTTGTTATCCTTCACATCCTTAGCCAGTCGCAATTCCATTTGCGCTTTCGCCTTCCTGATAACCCCCCGGCATTCTCGAGCTATACCTTTAAACTCCTCCCTGGTCATTTGTCCAAGTTTCCACTCTTTGTAAGCTTCCTTTTTGTGCTTAAGTTCACCAAGGATTTCCCCTGTAAGCCAGTCCGGTCTCCTACCATGTTTGCCTCTCTTGCTATGCGTCGGGATGGTTTCTTTCTGTGCCTTCAATAAGGCTTTTTTAAAATACTGCCAGCTGTCCTGGACTCCTTTCCCCTTCATGTTAACATCCCAGGGGATTCTGCCCATCAGATCTTGGAGGAAGTCAAAATCTGCTTTTTTGAAGTCCAAGGTGTGTATTTTACTACTCTCTTTTCTTCCTTTGGTCAGGATCCTGAAATTTACCATCTCATGATCACTGCTTCCCAAGTTGTCACCCACCTCCACTTCCCCTATTAGTTCCACCCTGTTTGTGAGCAGAAGGTCAAGCTGTGCACGGATCCTTCAGCACCTGTGTCAAGAAGTAATCCCCAACATTCTCCAAAATGAAAAAGATGTCTTAAAAATATGGCCCCAGTTCACCAAAGTAGATAAGTACTTCACTAATTTTAAGCATCTGAGTATTCCTATCCTTATATAGAAAAAACTTAAATGTATGCTAAAACTTAAGCCCCTAATACCTAATTTCAATAGGTATTAAGCACATACTCAATAATTTGCAAAATTGGAGGCCTATATTAAGTTTACTATAAGCTGAGGGTGTGTGAGAGACTTAGAGGGGGAAAGACTTGGGAGTGTGGGTGGATCACAGGATGACTGATATTCAGTCAAGAAAAGGGATGCAATAGGTGAAGTATTTCTAGTAGGGATTGGGAAGTGTTATTTCCATTATACACTTGATGAGACCTCATGTGGGAATCTGGTCTTCCATGTTTAAGAAAGATAAATTCAAATAGAAATAGGTCTAGAATCATCCTATTTGGATGATAACAGGAAATAACCTACCTTATGGCAGGAGACTTATGCAGCTTGGTTTGTTTAGCTTAACAAACTGAAGTATGGGGTGGGGGAGGTTATATCTAGAAATAAATCAGTATTAACACCAGGAAGGAGAGCAGTTATTTAACTTAGGAACAAATGGATATAAACTGGCGATTAAGAAGTTTAGGCTTAAAATTACAGGAAGGGTTCAACCATCAAAGGAGGGAATTTCTGGAAAAGCCTTCCAAGGGGAGTGGTGAGAGCAAAAAGCCTAACTTGTTTTAAGACTAAGTTTGATAAGTTTATGGAGAGTATGGTATGATGAGATTGCCTAGAAAGGCATGTAGCCAATCATTGACTGCTATAAGCAAATATCTCCAATGGCCAGAGGTGGAACACTTACTGAAGAGAAGTCTTTCCCAGTTGAAAGATCTTGCACATATGCCCATGTAACTTATCACTGTATTTGGGATCAGGGAGGAGTTTTCCACCAGGTCATATTGGCAGAGTCTTTGGCGGGGGCGAGAGGGAGGCTCTATAGGGTACCTCACAAGTCACTTGCTAATTTAAACTAGAGCAAATGGTGGATTCTCTGGCTTGAAATTTTCAAATCAATATTTAAGAATTTTAGTAATTCAGCCAGAGGCTATTTGCCTATTACAGACATGGGTGGGCAAGGTTCTGTGGCCTGCAGCATGCAGGAAGTCAGACTAGATGATCATAGATCATATGGTCTCTTCTGGCCTGAAAGTCTATGTGTCTAATTCACAAGCTGAAAGTCTCATATGGTGTTGAAACTGGTCCAGCAATACTCACTGATCACAGTACTAAATGCTTCCAATAGAGTTAGCCAGATAATGACTTACTGTAAATCAGTGTCCATATAAACTAAGTAAACTATAACAGAAAAGACTCAGGCCTGGGTCCAGGCCTAAAGAAAAACAGAAACTTTCTCATGTAGCAGGTAATCAGTAAAATGAGAGAACAGCTAAATTGAGAAGGCCTCTTTATATTTTTAATTCAGATTTCAAAGATGTGCCAACAGCAAAATCAATACTGACGTTTTTTTATAAGCCTGAAATGCTCTGATCTTTTATTAATTGCTGTGTCATTGATTACCAGTGTAAAATAAGACAAGATTTTTAGGTTTGCTAAAAATAATTCATTAGTTATGTTGTTACCTTTACAAACATGATAAAAATAAGCAAAGGTGATAAGAAGCCTCAAATGAAGGTAAATTGGATGTGATACTGTATGAAAAGGATGACCATTTATATCATTGTTGCTAAAATGGTTATAAATTGTAACACTTGTACAAAGTGTGCCATCTAAGGCAGTGTTTCTCAACCAGTGGTATGAGTACCCTTAGGGGTACTCAAGAGAAGTCTGGGGGGCATGTCAACACAACTGAAATTTGGAAACAAATGAATTTTTGTTTTAAGTTTTACAGCATTTTATTATTTTTGTACTTTTTACACCCAAAAATTTAATCGCCTGCCCGGCTATGATTAAGTTGTTTAAACAAATGTGTTGCAATGGTAGAAAAAAATTGTGTGTTTGGAAACTGTAGGTACTGCGGGTACTTATAAAAAAAATTTGAAAAGGGCGTACTTAAAAAAAAAGGTTGAGAAACACTGATCTAAGATATCAATGGAAAAGTTACAATCTATCAAGTATGATTATGCTGGTTAAATCCATGTATCATATTTATATCTAAAGTTATAAATCTTGGCTATATATTGGTATCCCAAATCTTTGTTTTTGGGATGACACCTATAAAGTAGTTTACAACCAATCTCACCAGCCCATTGTGAATGGAATATTCAAGCTTGATGGGTCATAAAGAAGAATAAATTCTCCAGAGAGTTATTTCAGTGGATTCATCAGAGAGCAAGTAGCCAATGCCACCCTCTGTGAGTCCACAAGCCATAAAAGGACATGTGATATGCTCACGTGACTTTGGACTCCATCTTGAGCCAGTAACTTTTCATACAGGGGATGTGGGCTTTGTTTGAGATGTTACATTTCCATGCATAAGGCAAGAGACATAAAAAGACATCTTATAGAGCTCTATTTTGCCTCACTCCTGCTCCAGTTCTTTAGATATGGCATGAGAATCTTCCAGTCTTTTGGAAGTTTCTAGATACTTTTACAAGTAAGAATTCTATTCCATCAGTGCTACAAATCTGATATAAGGGCTTTGGATATATTATTAACCATTTATAACTTTCTTAAGGGACATCCTTAGGATTTATGGAGCCCCAGGCAATACAATTAAACTGGTACTCTATGCCAGATGGCAGCCAGGGTGGCTCTTTCATAGTTTCAGTGTTCTGTCAGAAGGTCTGCCTGGCTTTTTCACTTTTAGGTTAAGTAGATCCTCTTCCTAAGGAAGCAGAGCCAATGAACAGGGATAAGAAAAGGCAGGTGGGTAGATATTAAGACCCAGTGGTGTCACACATTTTCAGGTGCCCTATGCAGCTGTGTATTCTTTATATGCTAAGGATGACCCCAACTCTTTCTTTTATTAATACATTTTTGGTTAATTAATGAAGGAGTGGTTGACAATATGATATTTGGGTAAGATCTGAGATTCATATTCACCTGGGGATAAGTATTCTGTCCTTAGGGATTAAATGGATCCTCACATATGGTGAAATGGGTTTTCAATATCCTCTCACTATATTTCATTTGGTTCCCTGCATGGGCATCAGGGGCTGGAATGCCTGGAATTGCTTCTGGTTAATCAGCATGGTGCTGCAGACTTTTGTTACTGACTTGGTGAATCTAATTATAGAATAAATCAATGGCTCTGAGGATTGTCTACTCTATTTCTTGCAGTCTGCCCTGAGTGTGGCATTCCCGATGTCGCCTATCCCCGGAACCTGGTCACATTGGTTAGAGTGGGACAAATGGCTTATTGCCACAGAGACTTTCACAGCATTGAGTAAGTCACTGATGAGACACAATATCAATAACAGTAAAAAGGAGCTATTTTCAAAAGAATGCCATTGGAGAAATATTTAGAATGCTCTAGTGACATAAGCCAAGTTAGAAAAGGCGTATTATGGTTATATTTTTGCAAGGGCCAAACTTAATGTGGAAGCAGGAGAATATTCATGACAATACTAGGAAATTAATAAGAACCTGGATATTCACTGTTTTGAAGGCAACTACCACTTAGAGTTGTGCCTTTTTATGGGATCTTCACTGTGGATTCAGTTAAAGATGCTGTGTCGCTAGTATTTGGCTGCCAAGCCATGCCAACTCACATAGGGTATATTCCTGATTCCTCTTCACCCTCCCAAACTGTCATAAATGGCAGTTGTGATACTGGGGGATGCCTCTGGAGGTAGGAGAAACTGTCTCTTCCTAGCATACACGCAACTCTGGTTTGGAGATGACTAAGTTCTTCAGAAGGTGGAATGTTGGTGGGCACAGATAAAATGTCCCTTATTATTCAAAAAGTAATTTTAGAAAATGTCCTTTCTCCATTTTTCTCTTTCCCTTCCCTTCTATGGCACCTCAGCAGAGATGTTGCAATCCTTGGGCCAAAGAACCCTTTATGGAGAAGAAAGGATCATTTGGAGTGCCTGGGCACTTCAGTTCTAGCATTTCCTAACTTTTGAGTTTGTGACTTTGCACCTTTAACATTTAATGTAGGGATTTTTTTTGGTTTGTTTTTTTGTGTACAACATCCTAGGTTTTTTTTTCTGAACCAGAAAATTGGTTGTGTGGTAAAAGTGATCTAATTCTCAAAAATTATTAAACCACTTTTTGGAAACTGTCCAAATATTTCATCCCAAGGAAGAAAACTGTCATGAAAAAATTTAGTCCAGACAGTTAAATTCTGGTGAAATGTATAGAAAACTGAAAGAAGGCATAGATAGGGAAAGTACTGAACAATGTTAACCTTAAGCTTAGCTAGTAGTTCAATCATAAAAACCCCACAAGGTAATCCTTTTCAAAACTGTAAATAGTATTATCACCAGATTACCATATCTTCATGTGTTCTCATTTGTTCTCTTATCAATGGAATGTGCAATCAATATGAATGTAAATACATTAATCTTTAAGATACCTTGTGTACAGAATTGTATACAGTAGTTTCCTGTAAGATCAAAAACACTTTCTATACATTTACCATATGGCCTTCCAGATGGCTTTTAAATGGCTAAGAAGTAGATCAATGTCCAGATCCTAAAGATCTGCACTTACAGACATTTCAGCACTCAGTAAGCATTGAGTGTGTCTCTTATATTTGCGAGTAACACAACTAATAATCTTTATTATACTAGTGATATGTAAGTAATTTTCCACCAGTATGATTAATGTTCTAATAGGGTTTCATGTGGAACAATTAATTTCTAAGATTTTTTTTGGAAATGTAGTTTTTCCAGCCAACTTCCTATCTATTTAATGTACTTATTTATTGACACACCTAAGAATATTGTATTGCTTAGTTTTAATAATGAGTTATTTAATAACCAAATCCTCTGAGATTAGAAATGCATGACCAAAGACATTCTGAGACCTAAACACCTCTCTGTGCCAAATCTCTAGAGCTATGCTTCAGTACTGCCTCTAATTTATAGTGAAATTAGAGTTAGTAGAAAAACCTTTATTGTGCAGAAGGAAGTTAAAACATTGCGGAACGAGATTCTGTAATGAAAAATCCTTCAATTTTCAGTTTTAAAAAATGATAAAGCTTCACTAAACTTGGTATCATAATAAATAGTATGTTTACTAAAAAAAAAAAATTGTTTATAACCAAGTCTTTTATTGTGTGCTGAAAGCAAAATAATTAAATTATCATTTCTTTTTTATGGGGTCTCCCTTAGGAAAAATATGAGTTTAGTTAGACCACATAATGCCTCTATATCTAATTTTATAATTGTGTTATTGGTTTTGGCTATTTGATAAATAAAGGTTTTAATTTAATTTAATTTAATTTAATTTAATTTAATTTAATTTAATAATTCTTTGCCTACATATGTCTAATACGAGACAATCACTTCTTGTATCAAAGAATTATTTATTTATAATTGAATTTAGGCAGAGCATCTGCTTCTTGAGGAGTACTAAAACAGTATCTAATACAATAACTTCTCAAGGTTTGAAAACTGGGATGGAATTTCTTAGCAGACAGTTTTTGGAAAAAACTTGTAACACCACCTCACCAACCACCCCTCAAAAATTTTAAGAAATGGATTATTAAATGTGTGAAATTGTTCATAAGTTCAATTAGAAGACATTAATGTAGTTACAAGAAGGCAGGGAATAAAAAACCTGCAAACCATATTTCTTTGTTAAATTTTCATCTATTTATTTTAACACAAATCAGAAGACTAGCATGACTTTTGGCAGAAATGATTTTAAGCTGAATTAGAAATTTGATACAGCTCTGGGTATATTACTTTGCTTACTGTAAATCAGATTTTCTAATCATATTTATGAAGAAATACCACAAAGTAGATAAAGTCATACATGTCAGGCACTTAGAAGTGTAAGACACAAATCATTAGTCAAGCAACAGTTGATGGGAATGAGTGAAAAAATGCAAAGATACTGTTTGCAAGAATTGAAAAATAAATTAGTATAATAATAAACTTATGTGAATAGCTAAAAAAAATTCCTTGAGAAGGCTACCAGGAAACCTAATGACACCCAAATATGATATACCCATGCACAGACAAAACAAGGAAAAGAAAAACTGATACATTAACAGCTGCCAGTTCTACTAATAACCAGTGGAATTCAGTGAAGGTAAGTTTATTTTTCACATATTTACAGGAAATTTTGTAAAATCCCTTCTCCTTTCCCCTTTAAAGCACTGTAAGCTTTCAAAATGTCTTTTCCTGATTGCTCCTCTTGGAAAGCACACCTAGCAGCCCTCCAGTGTTGTGTGCAACTGCTCTGGCTTGGAGCAGACAGGAGATATTGGTCCTCCTGGAGTTGTGGAGAGAAGAAGTTGTGCCAGCAGAGCTATTGACCAGCTGTAGAATGTTCACATCTACAAGCAATTGCATGGCAGATGCAGGAGAAGATGTATCAGAGGTACCAGCAATGGTTCCATATGAAACAAAGGAACTTTAGCAGGCATACCAGAAGGCCAGGGAGACCAATAGTCAGTCCGGTGCTACACTGCAGACTTGCTGCTTTTACAAATATCTGCATGCCATACTTGGCAGGAACCCTGCAACCACCATGCACTTCCAAGGAAGCTGGGCCACAGGCCTCTGGCGTGAACAGTGAAGAAAAGCAGGGGGATGGGGTACATTTGATTGGTGGAAGAGGGTTGAGCTATGCTGTGAGCCAGGACCTGTTGAAGACTCCACCTCAGTCTACTCAGTCTTGGCAGCAGGAAACAGATGAACCCATTGCAGAGGAAGGAGCTGCAGGTAAGTGTGTAAATATATTTCCTGTTACAATGATGGTAACTTAACAGGACATAGTTACCAATGTTACACTAATTTATTCATACCAGACTAGATAGTAATACAATACTGGGCCCTTTAAATCTCTGCATGGCACACTGTGGGCTGTACTAAGGTCTGGCTGGGATGGAAAGCATGGCACAGCATGCTCTGGGTGGTGGCTTCTATCTCTATTAATATCATTTGGTGACTCCTTGTTCTTATGTTATGGGAACTGTAAACAGTTCACAGGAGGAACCCAGAGTTCGCACCGATCTAGTTCGTCGGGCGTCGGGTCCCGCTGATTCTTTTCCCCAAAAATATAGTCTCTATGAATCCACCCATGGACGCCTGCCCTAGCGGGTCTCCGTAGGCCTGTTCGGCACCCTTACCGCCCTCTCAGTCCTCCCCTGGTATGAGGTCCGTGAATCAGTCCCCAGGAGTGGGGAAAGGGGGCTTGGGCCCACCCTCACTCCGAGCCCCGGCCCAGGGCCCTAAGGCAGGAAGATTTGTCCCCACTCAGTGGATGGGGCTGTAACCCCTAAAGCCATCCGCTCTCGGGTTCCATGGCCCCACCCCGAGCCACTTCTTCCACCACTCCTGCGTCTATTCCCTACTTGACGGGGCCGGACTCACAGCTTGCCTCACCCCTGTCCATAGTTCCCTCTGGGTCTCCTGTTCCTGTCTTTCCTTCCAAGCTTTCCGCTCCTGCCCCTCCCTCCTGCCTCGTACAGCCTTTTAAACCGCCTGCCGTGTCCTCTGCTGACATCACCACCCCTGCGTCCCTGGGCGCTCCCGACCACTTCATCCCCGGGGCATGCTTGGGGACATCATTTTCCTTCACCCCCGGCCGCTCCTCTTTCCCTTCCCTTGCATCGCTTTCCTTCTCCCTCCTGCTTGTTCCCCGCGGCATATTTCAGGGGCTTCCCAAGTGCGGGACACCCCCGTCACAGGAACAAATACATAACTTTTCCTTATTCACTTTCTCCATACTTTTCATGACGGTAAGGAGTTACAGACTGGCAAACTTCTTGAAAAACAAAAAGTTGTAAGGAGGGCCCAGGAACAAACCGATGCATTCATACCATGTTAAAACATTCAGAAAATCAGAGGGCAAATGAGGATCCAGTGGCAAACAGATAGGAAAAAAACCCTGGTTTTGTAGGAATGTTTGCTGATTACCAACTATATAACTGAGAAAAAAATAGAATCAGGACATCTAAATACATCCTGCCATCCATTCTGGGTCATTCAAATTCACCAGAAAAAAAACTGCTTTGTGGTTTTGCATGAACTTTCTTCCCATAAAAATCAAAGACGACAGATAGTTAAAAAACAAAACAAAACATAAGAAAATCACAGCCACTGTCTAGACATGTTTAACATACAGTTTTCTTACCTCTATTTCAGGTAAGCTGACCACAGGAAAAAGGAAACCAGGATTGTTAGTGACAGTGGATTTTGTTTTATAAGAGTAAGATGCCAAAGACTTTGGCTGACATCCTCACATGGTATTGAATGTAGCTCTAGTCAAGACCTCTGGCCCTTTGTGTATGATTTCACTCTGCATCTCTTAATTGGATAAGATAGACAAGAACTTTAACAGAAACTGATTTCAATTTCATAATCTTATGTTCCTTCATAGTACTGGATACATAATAAACATTATAACAAGTCCTTCCTTAGCTAACTATTGTTCATTAATCTCCCTCCATTATACTATGCTAAATAATAAATAGAGAACAATGCCAAGCCTGGCAAGCTGCTAATACATCCTTTTTGTGCACATTATCACAATTTTTTAATTCACAGCTTTCTGGAAGCTGAATGGCAAGTAACAGTTCAGGGCTAAATCCCTCACAATGATACACACTGCAACATTGCACATGCTGGCATGAACTGTTCTCTCAAACTTGAGCAACACCATTCGCTTTAATTATTTCATGGTTGTAACTGACAGTATAATTTGGCCTTCCAGGATACAGAATATACAATTAAAGATCCAAAGCATAAATCAGACAAAAGAATTTTGCCCTTCAGTTTAAGTTGTCAAATAAATTATAGGTCATTTCATTTATTTTCTCAAGCCTTAGAAAATCCAACTAGCTTCCTTTTCTGTGAAGCTTGGTAGTGAAGGTACTGTTTATGACTCATCATTTTCTATCCTGCCTATGAAATTAACATGGGCAATTAAAGCTCCTGGAAACTATGACCTTGGCATAGGAAATAAGAAAGAAAAAGCAGAATAAACAAGATGGGAAGATTGAGGTGACAAAGTGTACTAGACCCAGAAACTGGAGGCTTTGATGTCCTACCCCAACCTCCACTCTAGAAAAGGAGCAGTGGAGGTGTGTACGCTGGGTTCTTTAGTATGTCTGTGGGGAAAGCAGCCAATCAGAGTCTAGTCAGTCAGCTCATATGAAAGGAGCTACTGAACAGAGCAGTTAGGTGCAGGCTGGTTGCAGTACCTGCACTGACAGGGTTGAAGATCAATAGGAAGATGCTTCTGGCTGGCTTTGGGAATGCAAGAAAGACTTGAAGGGTGAAAGTGAAGGCAAAGGGACTGCTTAGAAGTGACACAGGGAATAGTAACATTGAGTTAAAAGGAAGCAGAGTTGAGTTGGGACATAGAGTAGTGGGCAGGCATGCTTAGATCCCCCAGATCAGCCATGGGAAGAGCAGCCTAAGCCCTTGAGAAAAGGAGATTAAACTAGTCCATGGAAGAGGGGGGGCCTGAAGACCCTGAGAAAGAGCATTTGTGGGACATTAATTAAGTCCCCTTACAGAGGTTGTATCAAAAAACTGAGTCAGCTGGACAACTGGAGCAACAAGAGGAGAGTCTGGGGATCACAGTTACATATCAGAGCAGGAACAGATTGAAAGAGAACTCAGAAAAGTCTGGAAGACAGTTTGAAACATGGAACTGTGATAGGCCCAGATGGACAGATTGAGGAGCTGAGAATGACGTTGCCATGAGGGAACCGAGACACGTTATGTTGGACAGATTGAGAATCAAGCCCAGATATGAAGCAACAGATAAAGAGACCTACCTAAGGGTACTGAGATATGCCCTTTTGAACTTGTACCCCAAATGGGGTTTGTGTTTTAAAACTACAGACTGTGTATGACTCAGAGGCCTAAGTCAGTGAAGACCCACTCAGAAAGCTAACTACCAGCAGCGGTCACTGCATGTGACACAGCTAGAGGAGTGCAGTCACACCTGGCCAGCAAGAAATCTAACAGAGGCCAGTAGACTCTATTACAAGCCCAGACAGAGAATTCAAGTTGTATTAGTGACTTTTATGCTTACTTAGCATAATACTATGGTAACAATCTGTTAGGTGACTGAATATAATTAAAACAAAGAGCTTTAAAACACTTAAGTTGATCAGCATGAACTAGTTTTTCATCCTAAATGATGTTCCAGAAAGCTAACAATTGACAATGTCATTAAGCTTTATGGACAGTATATCCAAACTACTTTAAAAATCTCACAACCATAGGATTATAGAATACTTGAACTGGAAAGGACATCAAGAGATCATCAAGACCAGTCCCCTTCACCCACAGCAGGACCAAGCTACACCTAGATCACCCTTGATAGGTGTCTGTCTAACCCACTCTTAAATATTTCCAATGATGGAGATTCTACTCCACAATCTCCCTTGGCAATTTATACGTGTTTAACCACCCTGACAGTTAAGGAGTTTTTCCTAATGTCCAACCTAAATGTCTCAGGCTGCAATTTAAACCCTCTGCTTACATCTGAGAAATCCCTTAAATCTCTTGCCTATCTGAGAAATTATGCCAAGATTGTGGTAGTACTGACATTGCTTTCCTTTCCTAAACAACATTTACAATGGAGAGTTGGACCCAACTTGGAAAGTTCAGATGTGCATATGGACTTGGATTCAAACCATCTCAAAGTTCAGAAGAATGTTTGTTTGTGGCCCTGAGGTCAGAAAAAATCCCTGAAAATTCTGAGGAAGCTGAAGGAAAAATATTAAAAAAGAAAATTACGTATAGCCTGACTGAGCAGCAACCAATTGGGACAAATATCTGAGTGAGGCTAAAAGCAAAGAGAGAAAAAGGACTTATTTTGGGTACAACTGCCAGCTGCTGTCAGGAATAATGGGAAAATAAAGAAAGAAAAGAATAAAAAGATTTCTGTAAAGGGGAAAGCAGAGCACATTCTTTATTCCATGTGAGGCTCCATCTTGAGTTGCTCAAAAAGTCCTACCCCAGAAGAGACATAGGCAAACTTCTTCCATTTAAAGATGCAATAACCAGAAAACATGACAGTTATACATACCACAAGTTAAACTGTGTATTGCAAGAAAAACAAACAAAAGAATTGCATTTGCTCCTCTCAGTTTTAAGTGCATTCCTCTCCCGAAGACCTTCTTTTTTAAAAATATTCAAACAATATGTAAATGCATTCTCTAATATACAACTATTTCTCTTGTTTATTTTTAGATTAATTTATTTGCATATTTATTTACGCCACAACTCTTTCCAAGTTCTTGTTTTACAATGGTGTATATATACCACAACATAGATGGGGAATCAGCCAATTATTTAAATGAAAGAGCTATTGAATTAGGAGGATAAACTAAAAACAGATTATCATAATATATAAATTACACAACCACATCAGAGGGCATGAGGTTGACCACTGTTTAGATTTGTTATTGTGTTCTGAGACTCTCCTTAAAATGCTGATTTCTGTTTGTCTGCTCACCACAATGCCTGTATAAAGAACACAGAGAGAGGAATAATGTGTACCTCCATGTTCAGAACCCCACATTTACAATTTTGTGGTCTCTGTTTGGATGTGGTACCTGGAGTAGTTTACATTACTGCACAGCAACATTCAGTGATTGGTTGGCTACTCTCCTGACACCTAACAAGTGTATATATGCAAATGAGAACAGGGGTTTAGCCAACTCTTTGCCATACAACACAGCTGATATGTGAGAAGGAAAGGAAATCTAGATAGAGGAAAAAGAAAGTGATAGAACAAAGACTGATCAGGCCCAAGTTTGCAATCTGAAAACATGTGGTTTAAATTAAATGGAAATTTCATGCTAAAATGCCTAAGCATATTGGGCAGTCAGAGCCTGATATTAATTGCACTGGTGTGAATTTAGAGGACCTTCCATTTCTTCACTGAACTTACTCTAGATTTAAGGAAGTGTAACTATGTGTATTTATTGATTGATTTATTTTTAAAGATAGGCTGTCTAGAGTTCTCCTCTGGTTCCAGCCAGGATCTGGGAATTCAATTCACATGTTTGACCAAAGAGAACCAATAAAATAATGATGTGAAGAATTTCTTTATGAAAAAAAGGTGTGGCAACAAAAAAGTGGACTGGACTTCTTCCAAGCCAATAATTTTAAGAAAACAGCAAGAATAATGCAGTAAGTCTAAGAACAGAAACAGTGTTTCCAGGAATGCTTCTGTTGCCACAAGCTAAGCTAGGTAGCCTAGGCTTATGATAGATTAAAATCTGAAAGTGTGTGTAGGAGTGTCTGAGGCTTCAGGAGAAAGATAATTAAGTCTTTGTTTAAAAAGATAGTACATGGGATGAGATATAGCATTGAAAGAAGAGACATCAGTGCATTGAATTGGTTCAGGAAACAGCACTTTAGAAGTGAAAAAAGTTACTGGACAGTTAAAAATGACTGGTCTTAGAGTGGTCTTCACAGAAGCCAAAAGATAAGAAGGAAGAGAGAGTTAAAATAAGCAGATAGTTGCAATAGGGAGTTTGATGTTATTGGAGGAAAGAAAGCTCAGCAGTAAAACTAGAAACATAAATCTACAGGGAAAATGGGAGGGGGGAGGAACAGGAGGAAGGGGAAGAATGTTAAAACAAAACATTCATGAAATAGGATTAAATACCAGAATGTAATAGAGAGGGCAGGGAAAGTTTTAAGTATCTCACCTGTGTACAGGTGCAAGATGCAGAGAAAGAAAACTGTTCCATAGAAAACAACAACTACAACAAATAGTTCTGCAGAAGTGCACCATATGAGTGCAAAGAATTTTGGCATTATTAATTGAACTGGAACATTGGAAGCAAAACACTGTTATGGATAAATAGTGTAAGGGGAGGCTCTGAGGGCTCTGAGGGCTTCTTGGGGGGGACGCTGTCCCTCAGGGCCTCCTGGATCCTAACAGCTCCCCGATAGACCCCCCGGATACCAGCCTGCAACAAGTGCAGCCGGACTGATGGCAACAACCCCATGAGATGCGCTGGCGTGCCCACAGGCAGCTTTAGCTCCATGTGGCCGAGTGCTGTGATGTCATGGAGGTAGACAAGCAAGTGGGGAACCCTGAGAACTGTCTGTCCGCAGTGGAGGTAGGGTCCTTTAAGCACGGAGCTCAGCAGCCCCACACACTGCTGAGTCCTAACCTGATGTCCTGCCAGTGCTGGCTCCGGCCAGCCTTAACTTCGGTTCAGGGTCCACTCAGTGTGGACATGCTATTTTGAAATAGCAAAATGCTATTTCAAAATAGTTTTTGTGTATAGATGTGTTATTTCGAATTAGCTTAATTCGAATTAACTATTTCAAATTAAGTTAATTTGAAAGAACACTGTAGTGTGATATACCCTTATGCTGTGGTCTGGACCACTTTGGGAAGTGGTGGCAGCCCCACTGTGTGAGACACTTAAGACAGGACTAGTTGAAGAACTAGGACTTTATTGTGAGAGATGCAGAATACAACCACTGATCAGTTGCAGGTGTTCAGAAGCTCTGGTGATATGGCCTCTACAAAATAAACTCTTGAGAACAGTATTACAAGGCATGAACTAGATAAACCTAGATACAATATTGTAATTTTCATTGTTTATGTTCCGTGATTCTCTGGCCCTACAGAGATGGTATGGCCTCAACCTGCTCCTCCAATTTCTAATGTTCCTATCAGTTTAGAGTTTAAGATAATGCATGGTATTATGTAGAATTTCTCCCATCATTTTGGGGATACATTATATACAAATCTCTTATAAAATGTGGTTTTTTTATACAGTGCCAAGGCTTCGATGCTTATTGGACCACTTTTGTTCTTATTATTGAAATATGCACAATTGTGGTAGACAGTATGTCCTCCTGCCAAGACAAATGACACACGCTGTTCTCAACTGTTTTCATGGATCCATGAAAGAACTTAAGCAATGAAATTCAGGATTTTACACTGTATAGATTTTTAGCTAGTCTGGTTTGACATAATGTCTTCTAAAGGATTTCAGCTGCTAGAGCATTTTCCAAGCTTTGAACATAACAAAACAAAGAAAATACTTTTTATATCTTGAGAATACTGAAACTATCTAACAATCAGGAACAGTAATCATCCACAGATTAGTTCATTCTATTAAACATGAGTAATAAATATATTGATCATAATGGATCTCTTAGCTGATGAGCCATCTCTTGTGGATGTAGCACAGATGTCTTTAATGTATTTAATATAGTCCTCTAAATAGCCACTATACATTATATTTTAAAATGATGCAGGACAAAAATAGAACTCCAGTCTACTTTTCCAAGATGTCTTGTCACTGCAACTGGGAAATTGATTAAGCATAAGACAAAATATATAGATAATTAACAGCAAATCTACCTATGTAGTAACTGCAGTTTGGCATTCTGAATCATATTAATTTTAATTTTATTGTCCCATGATAAAATGTAAATAATGCTTTTAGCAAATTGAAACTGACACTTAAAATGAAATGCACCATTTCTCTAGCAGCATAACTAATGTAATGCAAGGTAGTTTCTACAAAGGGAATGAGATCCAATATCTTATTAAAATTTTAAATATATATTTTAAATGGAAGCATTCTTTTGAATATGAAACCAGTTTACTACCCAATTCTGGCAGACAGTGGTATAATAAATGGCCAGATTTAAAATGAGAGCAAAGTTGAATGCACATTATAGTTTGCCAAGTTTATATCATAACATTTTTTCTCAAATGTTTATTAGTCAACAAGTTAAATTATTACATCAAATCAATCCCAACTCTTAACTAAAACTAAACCCTACTCTAAGAGAAAGCTGCATTTTTACTAAATACTAACAGCGATGTAGTTGGTTCAGATTCACCTAAATTGGCAGAAAACATGAGGCAGTTCTTAAATCCAAACCTGGAGAGAATAGTTAAGAGGCCTAAACACCAGATTTACGTACATTCTCTGGAACCATAGGGTCTATTCCTGGCAACACTAATTTTGCTCTTCATCCTTGGAAGTTACGATGGCTGAATTCCCCATGGACCTTACAAACAAAGGTCTTCTTTGCTTTGCCTAGAGATTAAATATTCCACAGCGTTCTTCTAAGGTTGCCATTCTATCCTGGGCCAAAAAATCCCTTCCTTTTGTAGTGTTTTGGATAGGCTGACATTGCAAGCCTGGGTTCATAATTTGTGAAGCCTACTGGGTCTCCTGAGATGAAATGTTGTACAGAAATTGAAATATAGATATCAATAAATTTATTTTTTGTAGCATTAAATTTCTAGCTTTTACATAGGAGTTGAAGTCTTTAGAGTCCAGTTTACCACCAACATTCTGTTCACTAGCAATATTAAATTTAATAATACTAAATTACATAGTCTTCTCAATTATGATGTCCATCCTTTAAGTACTATTTAGTTGAAATTATTTTCTATGTCTTAGTCATAAGAAATGTATAAAATTTATGAATGAATGTGCTAAACATTTAGGGTATGTCTACACTAAAAAGTTAATTCAAAACACCAGCTGTTTTTTTAATTAACTTATACACAGCCAAACCGCTATTTTGAAATAAATTCGAAATAGTTGAGCACTTATTTCGAATTTGGAAACCTCATTCTACGAGGAATAACACCAAATTAGAAATAGCTAATTCGAAATAAGTGCTGTGTAGACAGTTATTTCGAATTGGGGGCCTCCAGCCCTTCCCAGTTTCTCCTGGTGGCCACTCTGGGACAAACCAGGAAAACTCGTCTCCTCTTCCCCAACCCCGGGGCCCTTAAAGGGGTAGACTCTGGTCACTGGGCACGTGTGAGATCCAGGCCTGCCGGCAGGCACAGACCCTCAGCCAGTGGCCACACAATCGCAGCCAGTGGCAGCCAGCCATCCCCCTCCCAGTCCCCCAGCACCCAGGGGCCAGCCAGGGGCCGTAGATGGCGTGCGCACTCATGGACTAGTGCGGAGATCATGGACCTCATTGAGGTTTGGGGGGAGGCCCCCAACGTCCATGATCTCCACACTAGGTGTAGGAACATGGCCATCTATGGCCGCATAGTGGCCACCATGGCCAGGAAAGGCTACAGGCGCACCCAGGAGGAGGTGTACCTGCAGGTGAAGGAGCTGCGGCAGGTGAACGCCAGGGCTACCAGGGGCGGCGCTGCAGCAGGGGCTGCCACCTGCCCCTACTTCCCCACTCTCGACCAAATCCTGGAGGGCGTGGCGTGGCGGTCCACACCAGCCCGGGAGGCACCAAGCCGGGAGCTGAGGATCCTGACCTGGGTGCTGCAGAGGGGTCACCACCAGCTGTCCCAGCACTGAAGTCGGCAGGGTCGTCCAGGGAGGCCATACCAGGTACGTGCGAGCACTGTCCCCTACTCGGGGGGGGAGGTGGAGAGGAAGACCAGGGACCACGCATGTGGGCCATGCCTCCCACGGATCACGCAGCCACCTGTGCACGTGTGCGCATGTGCCATGCCACCCTTGGGCAGGTAGTTTCAGCTGCATGACACCCAGGGGCCATGGCCCAATAGTGTGAACAGACCTGACACACTCCCGACCCTGGGACGGGACCCAGCAGGACTCCCTCTCTTCATACTCCCCCTCTACACAGAGGCAGGGGACATCTCCCCCCCACCTCGGCCGCACTATACATGGCACAGGGGCATGGGTGCGATTTTGGGGCAGCTCCCAGTCCCGGAGAGAGCCAGACATCCCGACCATGGCCTCTGTGCAAGCACGTCAGCTCTTATTTGCAGGGCATGGTCATTCGCATCTCGCAGGGGGTGCTGGGCATCATCCACTGCGTCCCCAGGGAGAAATGACCACTCCCCTTCTTTCTCCACAGCCGTGCCAGCTGCACGTTCAGGGCGCACCATCCCACCTGGGACATGCTCCCATACCTGAGGGCTCCTCCAGACCACCAGCATGTGGCAGGGGGTACTGGGACCAGCACTTGGGGGCTCTGTGAGCCCTGCACTGCACCATCCAGCCTGGGCACAGGAGGACCTGCAGCTCTGCCGGAGCAGCAAGTTCTGCAGCAGGGCCTGCAGGTGTGAGCACAGGACCATGCCATGTGCTCACACCTGCAGGCCCTGCTGCAGAACTTGCTGCCCTGTGCCACCCCAGTACCTGCTGCCCCCCCAACTACTGTTCCTCTTCCCACTCCTGCCCCCTCCCTCCTCAAACTCCTCACCCTCCTCCTCAATCTCCACACCCTCCTCCCCATCTCTCCGGGGATGCTGAGGCCCCCGCACCCACTGGGAGACATGTGGCCTGATGAGACCCCCACCCCTGAGCCCTGAGCTTCCCCTTCCCCTTCTTCCCCTTGCTTCCCCTTCCAGCTCCCTCCTCCCACTTTTCCCCCTCCCCTCTCCCACCCTCTCTCCTCCTCTCTCTCGCCTCCTTTCCCCAGTCTCCCCAGAGTTTCATTCCCCCTCCCCAGTTTTGTTAAATAAAGACAGTTCATGTTTATGAAAAAACGTGTATTTTATTTGACATCAGGAAGGGGGGCTAGAGAGGGGTAAGTGGAAGGACGTGAAGGAGGAATGGGGCACGAGCCCCCGGTGAGGAAGACCGGGGTGGCCCTGAGGGCTCCTCAGGGTGGATGCTCTCCCTTAGGGCCTCCTGGATCCTGACAGTCTCCCGATGGACCTCCCAGATGGCAGCCTGCAACGAGTGAAGCTGGGCTAATGGCAATGACACCACGAGACACACCGGCATGCCCAGGGACAGGTCTGGTTCCATGTTGCAGAGTGCCGTGGTGTCCCGAGTGAGGGCAAGCAGAGCACTCCGAGACACAAATGCTTTGCTGTCCCTCAGCGAGGTAGACCAGAAAGCAGAGAAACCTGAGAATCTGTCCAGAGTGGGGGGTCGTGTCCCGTTAAGCACAGACCTTGGATAGCCTGAGACAGCAGCCCACACACTAAGTCCGACCCTGTTGCCCTGCTGGCACTGGTTCCAGCCAGCCTTACCTTCGATTCAGGGTCCACTCAATGTGGATGCACTATTTCGAATTAGAAAAATGTTATTTCGATTTAGTTTTTGTGTCTAGATGCGTTATTTCGAATTAGCTTAATTCAAAGTAACAAATTCGAAATAAGTTAATTCGAAAAAGCACTGTATTGTAAACATACCCTAAGTGATTTGGGGCCCTGTTTGCCTTTTTATAAAAACTTCTTTCAATATAAAAGAAAAGTATCCATAATTATTTGAAAATATTTTCAATCATTTTAGAAGCTATATGAAATAAATATAGAGCAAAGGCACAATATTTATGAAAATGTTTTTTGCAAAATCATTAGTATATTGGGACTTCAAAATGATTCTTTAAAAAAAGAAATTATGCCAGGTCTGGTTAATAATATGACAGGATCAGAAACTTAATCACTCAGTCCTCATAGGTTGTGTGTAGATCAGGAGTAGGCAATAATTTTTGTAGGGGGTCCACTTAATTAATTTTGGTATGTGTCCATAGACTGGCTCCACCCCCTGGAAAGGGCAGGGCTTGGGACAGAAGGGGCGGGGCTGGGAACTAGCCTCCCCAAAGTGTTGCTTGGGGCAGAAGGCTTTGAATTAAAAACACAGCAAAGGATTCATGGCTCCCTGGCCCACCATTACCACACAGCCTCGCAGCCAGCCAGGGTTGCTGCGGCTTTTTAAAGGGCTCATGGCTTCGGCCCCTGCCAGAGTATCCCTGTGACCAGGAGCTGTGAGCGATTTAAATGGCATCCTGCTGCCTGAGCCACCTCCTGGAAAATCAGTGGCATGGGCAGCAAGATGTAAACAGAAAGTGGCCAGATGCAGTCCGTGGGCCGGATCCAGTCCCTGGACCACATCTTGCTCAGAGCTGGGGTAGACCATGGCTGTGCTTGATTACCCCTTGCTGCTTTCACTTTATTGCATGTTGTCTCTTTTCTGAAATAATTTTAGTGATTCAAAACTGAAGGAAAACTTTACTTTTTTCCTCTTTTCCATCAGAGATTCAGCATCAGGAGTTTTATCAGATTATGTAGAGCTATGCCTCCTACCCATGCCTCCAAATTCTTGGAATCTTCTGCCGTTGCAGGAAGCTCTGTGATTTCTGCCTTCAGAGTCCAGTTCCCACCTAATCTCCATTTTGTGTTGCAGCCCCATGACTATAATACTGTGGAATTTCAGGATTAAACAGCTGGAAATGTGAAATGTATCCATTTTCCAATCCTTTGGTCATGAAACTGGCTACAATGGACCATAAATTTGATGAGACCCTACTCATGAACTTGCAGGTACTGCATGGACACTGTGGCTATGTCTACACTATGAGATATCCTGGAAAAACTCTGCTACATCTAAGGAACGTGTCTGCTCTTCCTCTTTTTTTGCAGAAGAGCATACATGCTCTTTTGGAAGCCCTGTCTTCCTCATTCCACAAAGAAGAAGGGCTCTTCCGAAAGAAGAGGTTTTTCTGAAATTTGGTCCAGCGTAGATGGGCCAAATTTCAGGAAAGCCTCTTCCGAAAAAAATCTATTGGAAAAAGGTACACAAATGGCGTACCTTTTTACCATAAATCATTGTAGTTTAGACATAGCCTGTGGCATATAAATTTGGCTTTTTTTCTTATTTGTCATTCATTTCATATCAGTTTTTAATGTGTTTATTCAGTATAGGAGTATTAGAGATTTGACAATCTCTAATATCACTTACTTCACTGCCTTTTCCCCCCTAAAATTGTATTAGATATACTGGTTTCTTTTTGTTCCACCAGAGTAAATTCTAGATTTACACTGGTGCAATAGAGAACAGAATCTAGCCCTCTGATTCTGGAGTATGTGTGAATAGCTTTTTCCAATCATCATCCCCACTACCTCTTATCCCCTAATTTGCTATAAAGCAAGCATACTTCTCTTTTCTGGCTTTTATTCACAGCAGTTGTGTAAATATTAAATAACATTTTGCACACACATGTGCTGGGTGGTGCAATTAAAATATAGAAATACAATGCTAAAAATAAATTACTCTCAGTCCACACATGGTCACAATCAGTGTCTCAATCTTTGCCCTCTCTAATGTTACTGTACTTCTTGTAGCATGAAACTGAAAGTAAGGTTATAGTATATAAATGTCATGCATTTGATGCTAGTTTTCTATAATCCATGCTAGCTACCCTGCTGAATAGTTTACTGTTGCTCCCTCCTGATATATTAAACAGATTGTAGAAGGTTTGAAACTCTCATGACTTGCTTGGCAATCATCTGAAAAATTACAAGGTTTACTAGTTTAATAGTGTACAGACATCTGTCTACCTATCCAAAAAACAATATTTTACAACATCCAGGATCCATGAGATCACACATTTTTACTGAATGGTGATGAATTACAGGCTACCTTTTTAGGTTGGAGACAGAAAGTAAAAGGGGCAATGAGAATCAAATGGTGTAAAAGGTAAGTAGAAGAAAATGTTGGTTGTTATTACTTGAAGACAAGCTTAATAGTGGGGGGTGGGAGGGGGGGCGGGTTACATGGAAACTTTGAGACCATTTAAAATAAAATTTGAGGAACTTGGTAAGGAGTTAAGACTCAAAGGCTTGTTTGATGCAAAGAAGAAACCAGTAATAAACCAATTTGAACCATTTTGGTTAAAATGCAGTTGAATATTCACTGACCATGAGAAGCATGTGACTAATTCCATCAGTTATGCCATTCTCAATGCTTCATTCATCTCTTCGTTCCTTTCCCATCAGGGTTCCCATCCAGATCTGTCCCCTCAGATATTAGACTATCAGTTCTCAAAGATACCACCCTTTCCTCATTCAAATTACTCTTAAAGCTGGCTTATTTCATAGAAACCACAAGTTGTAAGCTCATGTGTCAATTATTAAAACATCAAACACAAATTCCCTTTGAATGATCAAAGAATAAGATACATTAATAAAAATTAATCACAATACTAGTAAAAATTCATTCTAAATGCTGATGTTTTAGTGTAAAACATTCAAAATACACTCTATTCCTCTCCTTGCTCCTCTAGATATACAATTTATATGTCTCCCTTTTCACCTTGCATACTGTTTGATTCCTCTGGTCTTTAGGAATTGAATTCACTAGTCTTATTAGAATTGCTAGAAAGAGATTTTTATGTTTTGCACCAAGAATACGGAATATGCTTTCCTTTTAACTCCTCTACAAAGGGAGTCAATTACCTGTTGTTTTCAGAACAGTGTGAAAAGCTTGTCTGCTTTTCTTGCATTAAGACCTTGCTCCAATGTATTCTGGATGTATTCTGGATGTATTCTTGTCATCTTTTTCTTTTTTTTATGTTTATGTGTTTTGTAGGCTTAATCAGGGGATAATCTCAATTATTAAGGCACAACAGTTATACTAAAGTCATGTCTGTAAAAATGATTTTAAATAGCTATAAACTTCTGTTAATTGTATACAAAGTAATGCAAGCTTTGAAAGATGCAGTTAAATGCCTAATAGCTATTCTGTGCTACTTGATACCCATATTTACCACTAGGATTATCCAGACCACAAACTATCATGTGAACAAGGAAAGAACCCAAACTATTTGCTCTGCACATTGTCTCTGGTGGCTCTTCTCAAAGTGAAGAAAAGCAGAGATATCAAGTTATAGTACAAGAACATGCTCATGTATGCTGTGTGATTTCTAGTGGATTTGTTTGTTTCTGTTTTTGGTTTGGTCCGATTTTTATCCCCCCTCCCTCCTGTGAGGTTATGCACAAACCTGCTTACAATCCATGGTGACATTAATGATTAATTCTATTGCCCGCTATTCTGCACACTATTCAGCCTTTGTGTTTCCTTATATCATGTACTACACTTACAATGTGGCTTGACTGGGTTGACAAACTGTAGTCGGCAACACTTACTCTGATTGTTCTTATAATGATCAAACAGTAACAGTTTGACAGAAGTTTTATAAACCATAATGTTGTAAAACAAACCCACAAAAACTGGATTGAATGAGGAAGGTGTGTGGAGTTTTTTGTTTTTAATCAGTCAAAAATACATGAAACTGCCCATTTGTTGTAGTTATACTTTTCAGGACATGAAGGCAAATCAATTCTTGGAACATTTATACAGTCAGTTTTAAGGGCATTAAGTGAAGCTTATCTGAAGGTTGAGCAGCAATATGTAGCAACCATTCTCAAATTTACACTCAGAATAAAATTATGTATAAATTCCAGTGGTCTATTGTTCCATTAGTTGAAGAAAAATTTGTCAGCCAATGTTTACTTTACAGTTTCTCCTGTAATATTTATAAGACATCATCTCTTAACTGTCTGCAACATTTGGTTTATATTTAACATATTATATGTCAACAGACATGAGTAACAACACTATGAGAAATATTAGGAGCTACGGCACCAGATGGTGAGATAGGCTAATAGGAAAATGCTGCACTTGAAGAAAAGGTGAGTTCAAATATGGATTTGTTCAAGATGGAAAATGAACTTGAGGCTTCCTCAGTCTGGTCCCCAGTAAGCATTTTTGCACATCACAAAACCACCACTGAGCCAGATATCTGTTAAATGAGAGACAAAAACAATATGCATTTTCACATCTGTTTTTGTGGACATAATTGTCATGTGGAAATGGATATTTAGTTGCCTTGCTAAATGCATACAGTAAATACATGTGGAGCTGTAACCATCTGACAGTGCCTCATACATAGTACAAGTGTTGGTTCTTGCACAGTGATAATCCATATCATGGATAACCATCATAAGAATGATCTTAACTATATGAGCAATAGCAGGCAAACAATCAAAGAGTCATAAATTGTAATACCAGGCAGGTCAAATAAAAGTGCAGGAGTTCAGCTTTGCAAAACTGACAGTATTACACAAATTTACACTTTTAAATGTGTAGAAAACTGATTTTTCAATACATTCATTTTAGGTACAGGTTGAATGCTAAGAACTGGGTTCTCTGGTCCAGTAAAATTCGTGCTCAGGCACAGATGTTGCAGGAACACAGTCCTGTTGGTAGGCTGGTGGCCGAGTCCTGCAGGCTGGGAAGCCTAGCACATGGCAATGGGGCTGCTTGGAAAGGCTGGGGTTGGGGGAGTAGATGGCAGCTGGACTGCCTAGTGAGGCCAGGAAGCCCAGTGCATGGCATTAGGCCCAGCAGCAGGGTGGGAACTGGCCTCTGGTCAGTAGCAAATCCAGGGCTGGGAGGGGCTGGTGACAGTGGAAGACAGGAAGACCTCTGCTGGTCCAGTAAAATACCTCATCTGGGATCAGTTCGGTTCGAAGGGTGCCAGATCAGGGAAGTCCAACCTGTAGTTAGTTTTTGATAGAGCATAAGGCCTCCTTTTTAAAGTTAACAGCTGATGGCTACAGCATCTGATGAACATAATTCCCGGATTCTGATGTTCAGAAACAGAGGCCAAAATTCCAAGCACCTTTTTTATGTCATGTACATTTAGGTTCCCACTTTTACATATTCTTATCACAGTTGTGCACATGCCTCAGATATTTGTAAAAGCAGCGTTTAGGTATATTTGAACACTTAGGATCTGATTTTCCTTCTGTACTGATTTAACACTTGACTCTTTCTGTTGCTTTCAGCAGATTTAATCCTGATTCATACTATTATAGATAAAGTTAGAATCAGGCCCTCAATGTCTATAGTTCATCTCTATTTATTCCCAAAATGGATGGGGAATGCCAATTATTTCATATCAGCAACATTGGATTTTTCTGGAATTATGTTTAGTTCAGTATTTTACTGCTAAATGGCTTAGAGTAGTTTATATTATAATAACTGTTACTATGATTGGAATGCATTGGACATCTCAGTGACTTGAAAATATTCTCCTAATCAAAAATGGGTGGAATTGTGCGGAGACACTTGTACATGTGTTTGCAAATGAAAGTGCAAAAGGGAGAATGTGACACCGAAGAATGATTCTGCTGGTGTACATTATTTGAATGACATCCTCTATCTAGAAACAAACTATAAGGGAATTATTAAGTAGAATTTATTTAAATAAAAGTGGAATATCACTTGTCTTCTTACTTTTCTAACACTATTTGTGCTTTTAGATGAAATAATGACGATATGTAATGGAAGTTGATGATGGAATAATGATGTGAGGGACACTCAAATGTGCTCCATCTGAACATCAACTTTTTGTAGCTTTCAGACTGAAATGTACCTGAATGTTGGTGCCTTACCCAAACTGCAGTGCAAACAGCAGAAGTAGGAGGTTTTGACATCATTTTACCTCAATACATTTAACTTACAACTGCACCAATTGAAAGATAAACCAATATCTATTTTAAGACTCTTGTTTGCTGCCAGCAAACAGCACTAGGGGTGTGTCTAGACTACATGCCTCCTTCGACGGAGGCATGTAGATTAGCCAGATCGGAAGAGGGAAATGAAGCCGCGATTAAAATAATCGCGGCTTCATTTAAATTTAAATGGCTGCCCCGATCTGCCGATCAGCTGTTTGTCGGCAGATCGGGGCAGTCTGGACGCGCCGCGCCGACAAAGAAGCCTTTCTTCATCGGCACAGGTAAGCCTCGTGAAACCAGGTTTACCTGTGCCGATGAAGAAAGGCTTCTTTGTCGGCGCATCGCGTCCAGACTGCCCCGATCTGCCGACAAACAGCTGATCGGCAGATCGGGGCAGCCATTTAAATTTAAATGAAGCCGCGATTATTTTAATCGCGGCTTCATTTCCCTCTTCCGATCTGGCTAATCTACATGCCTCCATCGAAGGAGGCATGTAGTCTAGACACACCCTAAGTGTAAAAAATGATACAAGGAAACTATACAGGAAATGCTAACGTTCAGATGAGCTTTTGGGAGAAACACAAAGTGCCAACTCCTATGATTTTATTGTGAGTCTCATAATAATTATTGTTTTTTTATTAAAGCTCCATCGCCTGGAGTCAAGTGGATATATAATGATTGCAGCCTTCATTCTGAAAGAAGTCAGTTTTTAGCCCTAGTGACTGTGGAGAAAGCTTCAAAATGTGACCCCAAGTGCACTCTGAATGCTCAAAAAACAGAAGGCAAATAAGACAAAACCCAAAGGTGGTATTTTTTATGATTTTTGGTGATCCTGACTGATGACTTTTGAACATTTGAGGCTGGCAATACTGCAAACTCAAACTGAGGCAATGCAAAGAAATATTTGGGTTCAAGACATAAAATGACTCATTGGGAGTACATTTCCCAGCTGGGAGAGACAAATTTTACCTGCCAGTGATTTGAGGCAGATGTAGATTTAGCTGGCCTGGCTGCAGTATGATGCAAAGGAAACACTTTTTAGGCTTTTATGGCTGAAATTTTGCTGAGTGCAGCTGCTCCATATTATTAACTCAAAATCTTGATTATCAAAAAAGGCTGAGACTTCTTATTATGCAAAGGTGGCATTCAAGAATATTTTCTTTGCAAGTCTTTGAAAGTTATTTTAATGGATATGCGGCACTACAAATAATAAAACCAAATTTAAAGGCAGTTGTAATAACAGAGAAAGGGGGAGGGGAAAGAAATAGAAAAGAGAGAAATAAAGTGGGAAATGGCAGATGTGTAAACCAGTACCCTAATATTTGAATTAATATGAAGCCAGGACTATTATACCAAAACCCTTTTCATAGAAACAGAATGTGAGAAGTTAAGGAATCTATTTTCTATCTATCTACTTAACTTATATACATGTATATATGTCATAACCCTTGCAAACATTCATTCTCTTTGCTTGTAATGAAGTGGATAAGTTTATGATTGTTCATGACTTTATAGTTAATGGTTCGTCTCTGCATTTCTACACACATGGGGAGGTGTGAGGCAATTTTGCAAGGGAAGCACACTCCATCATTCTTGATCCCATAGGTGCCCCTGCATGCAGCTCTGGTGGGTTTGCAAAAAACGATGTTGATACAAAAACATTATGGTCTCAAAGTCAAGCTCTCTAAAGGTAGGAAATGACAGAATTATGGCTTGTCGACAGTTTAACTGGCCTTGAAAAGACCCCCCTCCTTCCTCGGTAGCTTATCACTGCTATGGCACTCCTTATGTTATCCCACAGCCCAGTAATGGTTCGGCAGGTGTGGATGGGAGCAAGAGGAGATGGTTAAGGCTTCCTTACAGTACAGCAGTTCAGAATTTCTGAGAGTAGCTGAGCATTTGTGCTGTCATTTATTATTTTTAGCCCTTCTTAACAAGTTTGTTCTTTCTGTTTCCCATGTCCCCTTCTTCTTGTACTGCAGCACAGTCATCTGCTTTAACTTTTGAAGAAGCCATGTTCATCTGATCATGGAAAAGTCCCAAACCAGCAGTGCTGAGATATTCTTGGATGTTTCCCCACAACACCTGAAATTCTAGGAAAGAAAACCACTTCTATTTGGCTTAAGACGTGATAAACAAGGCCATTTTACTGAGTATTATGTTCTGATAATCAAGGATGATAATGATGGTAGAAATAGGTCAGTGGTCACATGTTTCATTAAGGAGCTGCATTACAGATTACTCTGTTCAGAACATAATAATCCTTTCCCCACTAAAGACAAAAATACACCTTTGAAATATTGCTTTGTTTCTTGTATTAAAAAGAAAACTTTGCCTGAAAATTAATCAGACAATGATCAAAGTGAGGTTCAGTCCTGATTACATCAAGGGATTTAAATTAAATTATGAATCTGTCCAGGAGTCCAACAAATAGAGAAGTATGGGGACACAAGGTAACAGAACTATGACTCCAAAGAGGCACTAAAGCAGTAGTTCCAAATCCAAACACTTTGGATTTGTGTACTTTTTTTCATTGAAAAAATCTAAATTTTCTATAGAAAATAGACACTTTAGGAAACAATTTAATGTAGCTATTTCAGTTTTCTGTCAAACAGAGTTTCAAACAAAAACATTTGTATCCAGTCTGAGTAGTTGCCAAAGTCAGGGCCTTGCACGCCAGCTTCATGGTAGAAGAAAAATCAGTGATACAGAGTCTGAGTATATTCTTATGGCAGCTTGCCTTATTACAAATATACTCCATCCCTAGAAGTGAGGTGGTCACCATTAAAGCTATTTAGAATTATGTGCTTAGCTCTCATTTGTGCCTTTGGCCATCTTGACTTTAGCCTCTTTCAGTCTTAATTTCCTACACCTATGAAATGGTTACGCCTCAAGACAACCCTAGAAGGCAGATTAATATCATTACTGCCAACATTTACAGTAGTTCAGGAGGAGTTGCCATTTCATATATTGACACTCAATCTAAAAGATTGTTGAGTCTTGGAGCATGCGCACATACTGTAACTCAGGGCTATCGCTATACACTGCCTTAGAAAGGCATTTGTTATTCAGGAAGCACATTCATACAAAGCAAGGAGGCCTTTTTCCATTAAAAGAGGTTTCAATATCAGCAATGCTAAGGAACTCTGGTCGGGGGGAGGAGAGATTGAGATACTTGAGTGTAGAGCCAGTATATATCTGATATCCCCTTCATAAAACAACATAGGCCATTCTACATTTTTCATCCTTGACTGAATGATCTTTGGAGAAATGCAGCCTTTATTGTTATGCTGCCATGAAACAGGTAGGAAGAGCCAGATAGATGGATAGTGGCACTGAGCTTTCACACATCCTGAATCATCATAAATAGGAGGAAAGTCTGTGCGTTAAATTGCATAGAGTTTCCACACAGAGGACAATCTAACCTTAAGGCTAACACTATGATCAGAAACCTGAAGCACATATCTTAGTGCCTGTGTCAACTGACTCGGGCTGAAGGGGCTGCAGTAGGGATGTTAAATATTGATTAATTGACTAATCGATTAACTTCATTAATTCTTACCAGTTAGTCGACTATTCTATAGTCCCTGGGGGTGGGGCCATTAGCCAGAGTGCTCAGGCCCCACTCCCAAAGAGCCCCTGCCACTCTGTGCTGCTGTCTCTGTATCAGAGGTAGCAGCATAGGGTGCCAGGTAGGAGCTGGCAGGCAAGGGGAGCCAGTTTCAAAATCAGCTCCCCTTTCAGAAAGGCTGTCTGTCACCCTGTGATAATGCCTCTGATAAAGAGGCAACAGCATGGGGTGGCAGTAGCCCCTGTTGTGGGGTGGCGGGAGGGCGGTCTGAGCTCCAGGACCTGGTGTGAGCTGGAACTGAGGCGGGTTCCCTGCCTGCCTGGCTTCTAATATACTTTAAATGCAGGGGGAGGTCCTGGACCCATCACAAGCCAGGACTGATCTGGGCTGCTGGTCAGCCTGCTAAAAAATTTGTTGGTGGGGGAGTGGAGGGAAATTCATGAAGTCTATAGAATTAACCAATAAGATTTTGCTTATCGTGTAATCAGTTAATCAACGATACTATTACATCCCAAGGCTGCAGCTGAGGGCTATACAATTGTACGGTCTGCTCCCCTTGAGCCCCAAATCAGCTGACCCAGGCAAGCCCAGGTCATGCTGTGTGGCTGTGTCTAGACTGGCCACTTTTCCCAGAAAAGCAGCTGCTTTTCCGGAAAAACTTGCCAGCTGTCTACACTGGCCACTTGAATTTCCGCAAAAGCACTGATGATCTCATGTAAGATTGTCAGTGCTTTTGTGGAAATACTATGCTGCTCCCGTTCGGGCAAAAGTCTTTTTCTGAAAAACTTTTGCGCAAAAGGGCCAGTGTATACAGCAGAGATTTATTTTCCACAAAAAAGCCCCAATTGCGAAAATGGCGATCGGAGCTTTTTTGCAGAAAAGCAAAAGTGCTTTTGCGGAAAAGCGTCCTGCCAATCTAGACGCGCTTTTCCAAAAATGCTTTTAACGGAAAAGTTTTCCGTTAAAAGCATTTCCGGAAAATCATGCCAGCGTAGACATAGCCTACATCTTTTATTACAGTAGAGTCATACACTGAGTTGACCTTAAAAAACAAGGTGATTTTATATGTAATTTGCATTTAAATTTATTTGTCTGCAATTAAGAGAATACAGTTGTAGAAAAGGTAGTGAGGTAAGGACTGATAGTTTGATCCTCAAAGTTATTTACGTACCTAATTCCCATGGGAATATCTCTGAGGTTCTGCAACTGAGACTATGTATAAGCAGCTTTAATTAAAAATGTTTTATTTGTTTAATCTGTTTTACGGTTGTGATCATCACATACTGTGACATTAAGCTCAATTATTCTGTTAAAAAATTGTAATTAAATTCAAGAAGATACTTGAAAACAGGGTAACTAATGGAACTGGAATAACAGCAGTTCTGTGCATTCAATTGAAATGGTATTGTATAGCCTTCTAAAATGTACCTCTCAAGTATATAAAGACTGAACACCTGCTGGGCGCTCTGATCAGTGTATTTTTGAACACTTCAAATCAGAAGGGCCCTTCAGTGCTAATTAACACAATTTGACATAATTATAAAGTATAAACACTTTCATAAGCTCTTGCTAACAGTGTCAAAAAAGTGTTACACTCCGTCACTTCTTATAGCACATGCCAAAATATTAGCTTGACACTTGAACAGCCCTGCAATCTGCTTGGACAAACTATTAAAATATAAAAGAAATAACCTGAGGGGGATTTTGTAAAAGCACTTGGAGTGGCTGGTGTTTCCTTGTGTTTATTTGGTTTATATTTAATAGCACAGCATATAAATAATTCAGAATTTTATGCTAGCTGCTCAGATTTCATATCCAGCTACAGTAGCAATTAATTTTTCCCCCTTTTTTCGTTAAGCAAACATTAGGTATACATTCTGAGTTTATATTTCTTCTTCTTCTTTCAGTGATTCTTCAGTAATGCTTTAAATTATAAATAAGCAGGCTGCTATCACTGCTTAGTATGTACAGTCATTATTTTTTAAAGTCTAGTTATAATCTGAGGAGTATCTGTAAAAACATATTCAGCTCATATCATCATTGCTCTTGTTTAAAGGTAAAAAGATATTTTCTGCTAGCCTTGCAAAATGCCCATGGATCTTATGATGAAGTTGCGTTATTTCCTAATCATGGATCAGTAACAATAAATTTGAGTCAACCAAGAATTATAGGCATAATTATGATGAAATTGTGATATAATCCAAGTTTTAAAAATGGCAAGTAAGGTGAAATTGAAGTATATGTGTCAGTTGAAGCCGTGTTATTGATGATTATGCACTAGAAAGAAAAAAAGACAGGTTTCCAGGCTGAGTTTGAAGAACTGTTGAGGTAAAGAAAAGTTGTGTCTTGTTTTCACTTGAGAAGTTGAATATGGTAGCGTAGAAAGTAACATGAGAGCCCCTATAATGCCATTTTGTACTCACTTCCAGAATTAAATCACACTTTGTGCGAAAGATAAAATCATTTGTCCTATGCAGCATACATGCTTATTCTCTAAGCTCAGATAGTTGGGTTCATGTGAATATGTTTTTTTTTTTTACTGATAAATGTTGTGAAAATATGTATTAATGGGATCCTATAGGTGTGAATGAGAGTCCTGATAATATGGAGTTAGAAATCAAACCTGAATCAAGTATTTGCTTCACATTACCAAATTATATGCACTGGAGCAATCTTTCTCTAAAAGCCTTTCCCACCCCAAAGCAAAATCCCTCTCTCCTGAAAAAGACCCTTTATGTCCATACTGTCAATTATAGCATTGAAAAATCTTAAAATCTATTCCCTGATTATCCAGCAGTACTAATACAAAAAGAGGTATGTCACCCTGGTAGACCAGAATTACATGCTGTGAAATTATGTACTTGTCCATATAGAGAATAAAATAATTACTATTTTTATAGTGATTCTCTAGGGTGTGTTTCTCTGTCTACACAGAGTGTGTTAATCACTTTCTGGATGCTTCTATTTTAGTAGCATATCCAGAAACATTTACTCAACCTCTTTCCACTTTTTTACACAGGTGAAGACAAAGAATCAAGGTGGTCCTAAATGTCAATAATTGCATCATTTTGACCATCTGTGCCTACTCCTCCTGGATATAAAATTCTTGCTAAATGGCTTTGAACCTCAAACAATGCGAAGACAGAATAACACCATCCATCCAAAGGCAAAATAAATGGTAAACAGTCAAGGCAGTGACAATCTTTAGCTCTTTTCCTTTCTACTTCCTCACAAAAATTCCTCAATCTTAAAAGCAGATGGAGATAAAATAAAGATGCCTTCTCTGACAAAAGCAATTACTTCAAGTTGGACCACATTGGCTGACAAAAGACATATATGGGGTATATACTATGAATTATGTTTCTCACTAGCTCAGAACCTTAGCATTATGTTGTAATCATAAGTGTGTGAAAAATATTGGAAACACGCTTCATTCAAGTAGACAAAACATTGTATGTTAACATTATTGAACCTCTAATTTAATCTTTGGAATTTGTGGGCCCATAAGTTCATGGAGGTGCTGCATGAACAGACTAGTTTTACATAAGAGTAATTCCAACTGATGCATTTACACTGAGGCAAATTGGTATAGTGAAGTGAAGAAAAATATGAATTATACTGGAACACTCTGCTCCTTGGGTCACAGTTTAAAAAAATGCCAGGATTCTAAGTGTTAATATTTTGTAAGCTACTTTTAATTGGAAATAAAAGTTGTGTAAAAGGATTTTTTTATGACATTAATCTGCAGATTAGTGTTTCCTGTGTTTTAATGACACATTACCCAGCAGCAAATGAGTGGTATAAAAATGTTTAATTAAAGTCAGTCATAGTTTGCTGGCAATCAATGACCTTATCTTCAACTCAGCATATAGCAATTGAAAAGGCATCAGATATTTTAAATGTACCCTGCTGAACGTTGACTACAATCGTGATTGTTTTTATTTCTTTGCTAGAACATAACAAATAAAAATTCTGCTGACGTGTCTTCTCTTTTTGAGTCTTAGGATGCAACTTTCATTTGATTAATACTTCCTAAAAAAAGTATTAGCAAATTTAGGAAAAATTTAATGTAATTAAATCAAATCAAGATCTTTAGTCAGCACTATTTCTTGTGATGTTTTTTAGTTTAGGCACTTATTCCGTGAATCATGCAGGGAATCTGACATTTTTGGGCACATGATCTTGGTGCCTGTGTGATTTAATGCATCACTATGGTACCCTGGAAGTCCCCCCTCCATGCACACTCCCATTAGCCACATACCTGCATTCCTCTTGTTTCATCTCATCATCCCCCTTCCACACACACACAAGAAGAAAAGAAAGAAAGAAAACCTATACATCATTAAATACAGATACATTTAAACAAGAGGCTCAGAGTAGTCATGTTAATCTGTAATTTAAAAATATATACATCTTATGAGCTTTTGTGGGCACAACACATGAAATCTGTCATCTGAAGAAATAGGTTGTGCCTACAAAAGCTCATGATAAGATCTATATATTTCTTAGTCCCTAAAAGTATGTCTACATTGTGCAGCTATGTGCAGCCCACATCTTAACACTTGTTTTGAAAAATATTTCAAAATAATGGGCATGTTATTTTGACTTCCCTGTAACCCTTGTTCCACAAGGGTTAAAGGATGCCTTAAAATAGCGCATTATTTTGAAATTTGGCACTATATAGACATGATAGAAATAGAATCAAAATAAGGTACGCAATTTGAGTAGCACTGTGTAGCTGCACCCAAAGGTGCTGCAGAACCAGTTATTGTTTTTTAAGCTTTTTTTCTGTTAGTCTGTAAGGGAATGTTGACACTGCGGCATTATTTCAGAATAACTAACATTATTCCTAAATAACAAAGAGTGTGGCTACACCACAAGCCTTTTTTTCGAAATAATATTTAGCTGGAGGACTTTTTACTCTGACTCATGGTAACCCTTATTTCACAAGGAATAATGGAAGTCAAAGGAAGAATGTTCTTCCTTTGACTTCCTGCTGTGTAGACAGTGCCTAAAGCTGAATTAAGCTATTATGCAACTTCAGATACATCAATTGCATAGCTTAAATCAAATCATAATCCGACTTTAATCCTGCTATGTAGATGTGCTACAGGATTGCTTGTGGTTTTTTTAAGCTTTTTTTTTTTTTTTTTTTTTTTAAATCAAGAGGGTTAGCTAGCTGCACCAAGGGCTGACTGCAACTCTGAAAAGTATAGTGATAGAAATGTAGCCGGGTTAGTCTGGTGTAGCTGAAACAAAATACAGGACTATGTAGCACTTTAAAGTGCTTTAAAGTGCTACATAGTCCTGTATTTTGTTTCTGAAAAGTATGTGTGCGTGTGTATATTTATCTATCTAGGTTATATCAGGGACATGCCAATTATTTTTCTTCTGGTTTTATTAAAGCTTTTAAAATAGAGTCCAATAAAGCAAGTTTTTTCTCCCAGTACATCTTTCAATCTTTATCAGCTCAATAAATGTACATAAGAAAAACCAATGAGTAACTATTGGTGTTCTTTAGCTGAGAGAATGAAACAGAACCAGACATTTTTAGGTTTACGAGAACATGTAAAATTCTCATTTCCTGCAAAAGTTCCTAGCACTAACTGAGAGATCAAAATGTCCTATTTGAGATTCAGGGTTAGTCACAAAATATGATACACATAGTGCATTTTGGAACTATCATCTGTTGAATAGTTACTGTTGCCAGATTGGAAAGAATGGCACATACCATGAAACCTCATTGAATGTAGCAATAACAATGAAAAAAATGAGGGGGAAAAAGGTAGGGACTGCTGTAGTCAATCTCCTTACTAGAGTACACCCTGTGGTCTGAATGATAATCTCCTCCAGCTGCCCTTAAACTGAGTTGGCCTTGCCACCTACCAAGATCTGGCTCACAGGCTAAAAGCATATGTAGTACAACACTACCTTTATAAAGAAGACCAGAGAAACACCTGGAAGCATCTACTGTTGGCTTGCCTTGCAGTGTCAAAACTCCTAAATTTCTAGTTATCAAATTGAAAGTCAAGACTTAGTAAGACTCTCAGTTTAATTGCCAATAGGCTTGAAAAGTGTCTCTCTCAGAAATATCCTGCAGACACTCCAAGTTGCAGTTGCAGATTTCAATAAATATAACTTACTCAGCTGCAATAAATAGCTCTAAAGTAACACAGAACATTACTAAATGTAATAGTAACAATAAGGCTTGTGAGAAGCTGTTTCTGATGGAAAGTTGGATATATGTGTATGTGTATGTATGGAAATTATGTTTTGTGTAGAAAATCTGAATTTACATAAAAAACCCAAATACCACGTAACTTAAAAATACAAGATTTGAAAGCAGCTCCATAGTGCCTTCCAGGAACTGTCATTTGGTTGTCTCTTGCCCCAGTGTATTGGACAGGTGTCCAGCCAAACTACATCTTCCATGATGCAACTTGGCACCAAGAAGAGGTTCAGTGACTCATCATAGGAGATGTAGTTCAGCCAGGGAATGAACAAACCACACCTGTAAGCAGAGGAGGCTGGGAGGAGAGGGGGAGAGAGGGGTGTTGGGGCAGGATTTATCTGGCTGGCAGAATGAAGGAAACAGGGATTTGTGGCTGGGCAGAGGAGGGCTAGGGAGAGGAAAACTGCTGTAAAAGGGGATAAGGGGCTAGCCTGGCAATGCTAAACCCTTTGGGGACCAGATGAGCGGAAAGGTTCAAAAGGTGCAGCCCTGTGAGTGAAGCCTCCTTTTACATGGTGCAGGCTGAGGTAGCACCCACCTACCCACTACTTGATGCAATACCCAGTTTGTTCTAGACCTGTGGTGGATATTGTAGTAGCTTGCTTAGGGTGGAGGGCAAAATTTTCTTTTAGCACCAAACTAGCCTAGATGGGGTTTTCTCACCTTCCTCATAGCAGGTTCAAGAAGGGCAAGGTCCTCATCATGTGGATGTCCAGTGCAGGTATACCATATAGAAGGTATACAGTGATCTGATAATTAGATTAGAAATGAACTTTAAAAGGATGTGTTCATTAAATGAATACAATTGGGCGGTGGAGAGATGGTTGAGAGCCTCCTCTGACTGATATAGCAAGGAGCCAACCCCCCTTTCCTTATAGCCCATCGTACCAGCTCTTGTCCCATAGGAGGGTTAAGGTACCAGCAAGGAACTGGCTATGGGAACCTGGAAGGAAAAATAGGAGAGCTGGGTAATTATGGAATGAACATGGAGTTACTTGCATTGTACACTTTTATCTGTAAGGTAGTCCCTTTGGGTATGTCTACACTACCCTCCTAGTTCGAACTAGGAGGGTAATGTATGCATACCGCACTTGCTAATGAAGCCCGGGATTTGAATTTCCCGGGCTTCATTAGCATAAGCGGGGAGCCGCCATTTTTAAATCCCCGCTGCTTCGAACCCCGTGTAGCGCGGCTACACGGGGCTCGAACTAGGTAGTTCGGAGTAGGTAGTTACTCACGAGGAGTAACGGTAGTTCGGAATAGGACCCTAGTCCGAACTACCTAGTTCGAGCCCCGTGTAGCCGCGCTACACGGGGTTCGAAGCAGCGGGGATTTAAAAATGGCGGCTCCCCGCTTATGCTAATGAAGCCCGGGAAATTCAAATCCCGGGCTTCATTAGCAAGTGCGGTATGCATACATTACCCCGCTAGTTCGAACTAGCGGGGTAGTGTAGACATACCCTTACAGACATCTAGTAATATATTTGCAGCCTGATTAAATCCATATCAAATGTCTCCTGTACTTTTGGTATAGCCCAGTGGTCCCCAATCTTTTGAGGTTGTCGGGCGCCAGGGGGCGGGGACACTTGTGCGCCCGGGGGCGGCCCCCCCCATAGCCACATGCCCGGGGGCGGCCTCCCCTATAGCCGCATGCCCGGGGCCGGGGCCCCCCATAGCCACGTGCCCAGGGCTGGTGCCCCCCCCATAGCCACGCGCCCGGGGCCGGTGCCCCCTCCAAGGGCTGCGCGCCCGGGGCCGGCGCTCCCCCTGCAAGCGCCGTGCGCCCGGGGCCGGCGCTCCCCCCCCCCGCAAGCGACGCGCGCCCGGGGCCGGTGCTCACCATGAGCCATGTGCCCGGGGCCAGGCCAGCCCCGAGCACCTGGCGGGCGCATGCAAATGCCCCCGCACGCACCATGGCGCCCGTGGGCACCGTGTTGGGGACCATGGGTATAGCCAGATGAATGGGGGCATGAGGCACCAGAACCACAACTCCTCTGAAGTAGCTCACTAGCACTTCTGAATTAAAATTTTATCTGAACATTTTCAGGTTTTGATTTTAAATGAAGTGGAAATTTAAGATGGAAAATTTAGATTAAATAATTTGGTTTTAATTTTCATCAACATTTCCCAAGGGAAATGTAAACACTTTCTGACCACCTCTAGCAATCACCACTAAAGAAGAGTTTAATGAACATGCATAGTTCTACAGTGCATATCAGGATGTGTGGGAGTCATGGTAGGATGAAAGAGGGTGCCAAAGGAACATAGAATTCTTATCCTTCATCAGAACCTGGGCTCATCAAGTCCATTATCCTAGCTCTGAGAGTGTCCTATACCAGATGCTACAGAGAAACATTCAAGAAATCCACCAAAGACAGATTTGAGCTAATCTATTCCTCATATTAAGTTTCTTATTGGTTTCTCATAGTTAAGACACTAGCATAAACCCAGAAGCATCAAGTTTAATATCCCTTCCAAACATTGCTGTTATAATTAATTATTACACTAGATATTTTTCTATCCATGTACATTTTTAATCCCTTTGTGAATCTTGCTGATTTTTTTGGTCTCAACCATTTCCTGTGGCAGTGAGTTTCACAGTGAATTCATTGGATTAAAAAAAGTAATTCTTTTATTAATTTCAAAACCTGGTCTTTTAAATTTAATGTAATGTCTCTTTGTTGTTCTTGTGTGCTGAGACAGGGAGAATACAAGATCCTAATCCATCGTCCTCATACTGGTACTATTTATGTATTCACCATCCAAACCAGTGGAGTGCTTGCAAGCCACTTCAGGGCTACTTCAACTCCATCAATGAAGTACTCATTTATGCTTGTTACATACCCCCTCATTCCCCTCCTTTCTAAGTTAAACAAACCTACTGTTTCATATAAAGGAGTTTTTCCAGGCCCTTGATCATTCTTATCACCAGTCTCTAATCCCCTAACACCTCTATTTTTAACCAGGGAAACCCAGCCTCCTTGAAAACCTCTTAAGAGAGTGAGGGATTGTCAAACCTTGTCACACAGTTCTGGATCCTATCAGAAGCCAAAAAGCAATGAATCAGATGGGGGGGCTGATTGGTTGACAAAAGCTCTTGCAGCCATCCACGGGCAGCCTTAGCAAGAACACCCTGGCATCAGTGTACCCTCTAATCTTTTCCATCCATGTGCAGATTTTTTTCCATTTATGTGCAGAATAAATTTTTATGTGCATCGAAATATGTGCAAATGTGTGTCATCAGTAGGGGAAAAATCTAGCTGTGGACACTCTGCTAATCACCTAGGTGTCATTTGACTGTCTCCTGAGTAGTAACACAAGTGCATAACTGCCTGGCATTCACCGCTCTGGATAGGTCATTACCCAATATATTAGCATATAATAAACCATTGTAATGAAACCTTACAAAGTTATATTATCATGAATGCATTTTGCATTTTTCACACATGGATCTTTCTGTTATCATTGTGGGGAGGTAATATGGACTTTTCTGGTTTGCCTCACAGCTCAATATTATGTTGTTTCACTATGACCTTTAATATAGCCAATTTCACCGGGTCTTATTTTCAGAAAAGGCATCCCATTCAAGAGTGCCTCAAGGGCTAGAGTCAAGTTAATTTGACCCCTACTATCATTTTGCCTTTATTTCCATTACAAAAAATCTTGGGGAAATTTTCTCAGTGCTCAGTATGCCTGTCATCAACAGTCACAGTGCACAGTGTCACCTGGATACATGTGTCTCATTTTCATTGCTCCTGGTAGGGACATCAGATTTTCCACTTTTATATCTCAATACCACAAATTCAACTGGAATGCTCATTAATATGGTCTTCCTGTTATTAGAATCCTTTGAAAACACTCAGACTTCCATGTACTTTAAACTTCCTGGCATATGTGTAACTCTTGTCTCAAATGGTGAAGACAAAAATTACATTGAACTACCATCCACTATAGAGATATTTCATTCCTGAGGGAGAGAATAGAAGGAGCTACATAACTGTATTCCCTGCTTTCTCACCCTCCTCCATACTCTTTTTCTTACCTCTACATGTTAAGAGGCCCAATTTTGCACATAACCTGTGCAATGCTTGCTCATATCCTGCCTTTTGCACAGCAATGTTACATTGACTGCAGCACCAGGGGCCCTCTGAATTCACCAAGCATGGGACTGGATGTGCCTCTGTTGTATTTGTGTACAAACTCTGGTAATGTTATAAATATGGAAGAACTTTATTTATCAGCTCACCTCATAATTTGCACACAGAAAACCACACTCTTTCCACCTCTCATTAAGGATTGTGATGTGAGCCTTGCAGTGGGATCTCTTACTACTAAGAATCCTACAGAAGATATATGAGTATATTTGGTGGGGGATGCAAACTCTATACTGGACAATGATAGTTTAATAAACTAATGGAGGACTCAGGCAGCCTTGTCTGACTGCACTGTGGGAGATATGTCAGACCTTGAAGAGGGAAGGCTCTTAAAAGAGTAAAATGCAGGTCACATGGTGGTAGGCTACAGAAAAGAGTAGACCTGCAGTGCTCAGCTCCTGGAAGGAATGTAAGCTTAAGGTAGGAGTAATGTAAATGACATAAACAGAATGTATTTCTGTTATTATACTTGAGGTTTATTTATCTAGGCTTTAGATGTAAAATTCAAATCTGGATCTAAGGCCATATTTTGACATGTCCAAATGTCTGTGACACATAGCAAGGATTTGTTGTTGTTTTTTGTCTTGTATCACCTATAATGTTTTAAATGACTTTTCTTGCCAGCATTCAATGATTCACAATTCACTTTCTAGTCATTAATTTAAAGTGCTGAAGTGATTTAGAAATAGATTTCTAAAATTTCATGTGTATTTAGTGATTTTTAATGGTTTTTTGCAACAAAACTTTGAGGTTTGAACATTTGTGGATTGTTTACTAATTTTTCCCTACATGGAAATACACTGGTTTCACAGACAAGCATTTGCCTCTTGAAAGAAAAAGAAGTGGTGAGAGTAAATAGTTTTAAATTGAAAAACAGCAAAAAAAAAAAATCCAATTGTTGCTAGCAGTGGGAAACTTACTGACATAGGTCTACATATAGCCCCTCTTTATAACTTAGTTTATCATAACTAACTTATAATTTCGTTTATCATAAGTTATTTTTTCTAGAGAATGGACTCTAGAGGATGGGCTTTTGAGCACCAAATAATAACTTTGCTAAAAAAGTTAGTTATTTACCAATTCAGCATGGCCTCCTACTCTAAGGGTGTGTCTAGACTACAAGGTTTTGTCAACAAAAGTGGACTTTTGTCGACAAAACTATTCCTGCGTCTACACTACCACCGAGTTCTGTCGACATAACGTCGACAGAACTCGGCAGTTTTGTCGATGGCGGTAAAACCTCATTCTACAAGGACTAATGCTTTTTGTCGACAGAGTTCTGTCGACAGAAGGCGTTATTGCATCTACGCTGTCCTTTGCATCTACACTCTCATGTCGACAAAGCGGCTTGCTTTGTCAACAGAACTGGAGGTAGTCTAGACGCTCTTTGTCAACAGAAGCTTTGTCGACAGTATCTGTTGACAAAGCCTCTGTCGACAAAAGCCTGTAGTCTAGACGTACCCTAAAAGACATTGCAACCTGTGAGCTATGGCCATTGACTTCAGTTTATCTACTGTAAAACTCCAACATTAATGTTCTCTAAAAATAAGTTTTTCTGACTATTCAATTCCTTGATAGTTTTCAATATCTGAAATTATTTATAAATATAAATTATATTAGAAATTATTTATGATGGTTTTGTAGCCAACAGTCTTATTAGTAGCATTTAAAAATGCTAGTGAAACATTCTCTTACAAAATAGCTCTTGACTTTTTTGCAGTTGTTTCTCAGTTTATTTATTAAACTGTTTATTTGGTAGTCTCTGAAAAGGACTTAATTACAATGGCAATTAAAGCTTTGTGATATGTGTATGAGGCAAATATCAGAACATGTCCTAGGCCTCGGACATTAACAAAATGCAAATTCATATAAGAACTGTAGGGTTAAAAAGGAAGGAAATATGCACAAGGTATTTCCCCTCTTGACAGAGCTATTTCTAATGGATATTTATGCCATCATAATTTAAAAATAAGAGCACTGATGTTTGTCATTGTTATCTACAGATTGCACTGAACAAGAGGCTCTTTTCTGGTTGTTTTTCTTCTGGGTTACTTCTGGCCTCCTGTAAACTAAATGAGAACTGTGCACTGTTGTTGCTTTTTTATTAGTATGTTATGACTAGGACCAGGGAACCTCATCTGAAATGACAGGAGTGTTGAAATTGCAAGTAATGTTTACATTTGAGCTTTCTTCATTAGAGTTCTGGAGCCTGAAGAGGCAGGCAGGCTGGCTAATGCACTGAAAACTGAGCTTCATCAGAACTATTAAAATTCCTCTACAATCAGCTAAATGAATGAAAATTCCCATTATTCTTCCCTTCACCCCCATCTTCCCCTCTCTTTCTGGGACATCAGAAATTGTTCTGTCAGCAACACAGCCAAGGCATATCTGCACATTAAGCAATTTGGATTAACAACAAAATACACCTCAGCTGAGGTTTTCTCCCTGGTAAACTGTTTTCTTGCACTGTTTCTCTTTAGTAGCTCATCTGACACTGAATGTCTGACCCCTGCTACCATAATAGCTGTTAATGGAAACTTCACCTCATGCAAAGATAAGATGAATTTTTGGCAGGAGTAGGAGATTATGAAGAGTAAAAATAATCTTAACTGGAATCAGAAGAAAAGAAGGCATGTATACCTTGAGAACCACTCAGCTGGCTTTCATTATACACCAAGCCTGTATTTATTACAAAGAGGCTAGCCAAGAGATGGAAATTGATAGGCCTCTAGTCCTGGAGCAAGGAAGGCACTACTGGCTTGATAAATTCCTCTCTTTCAGATACTTGGGTACAAGTGACTAGTATTGTGCAAAGTGTATGTATGGTCTAACAGACACCAAGAAAGCTCCTTTTACCTCACCCTAAGAAAAAAATATGAATTGATTAGCTTAATGGTTGTGGCAGAAATCTTCCCCTTTAAAATCTTAGAGCCTCTTTTTCTAAATGAAAGGTCATAAAAGTGATACATAGCCCATCACACCAGAAAAGGACAGCTAAAGGATCTATTCAAGAATCTACATTACACTATTTGGAGTGAAATATTGAGCTGATTGGAAGTTTTCTGCTGAAATGACCTGTCATTGAAAAATGAGAAAGAAGTGTTTGAACCTTTTTTCCTGTTTCCTGTCCAAGTCTAGAAAATACAGGATGCTGAGCTGTCACTAACGTTTAGGAGGAAACCGCTACCAAGCATGAACCATATTTTTTCTTATTGCTCTGACCTAATGATTGTGATAGGGAGGCTTGCCAACACTCCAGGACTGTCCTGGAGTCTCCAGGAATGAATGATTAATCTTCAAAGATTACTTCATGTGAGAAAACCTCCAGGAATACATCCAAACAAAAATTGGCATGAGACATTGCAAAAGAAGCAAAATGAATTTAATAAACAAAACTCTGGGAAAAAGCCTGTGCTCAGCAATGGCAGAGTAAAAATGGAATATCACTGGTGTAAATGAGTGCAGTTTGTAATGAAAACTGGTCCTGAAAGACCACTGAGTGGATATTTAAAAATCCTCGTTCGGTGTAGAAGAAAGGTGGGAGACATTAGTCATTTCCCTCTTTATGAACCAATTTATGTGCATGTGTTGTGAATGGGGAGATGGGTAAGGGAAGCAGTGAATAGGTCAGGAGCCTTCTTTGTGCTCCTACAGTTTGTCACGATGTTCTTGGGTGTACCTGAAAGGAGGACAGGTGTGACAGACATATCCTAGCTCTACACTTTGTATGCACTAGCCAGCAGAGCAAGTCAGCCACACAACAGTGAGCAGTCTATCCTTGCCTAAAGTATAGCAAAGGTTGTGTATTTCCCCTGTGGGATCAGACCAGTGGCACTAGCCTCTCTGGAAGGAGGAAATATCCTTACTGAAACCAATCCCGATTCCAAAAGGGTACTTCATTACCCCACACACACAAGCAGAGAACGGACCCATTTTGCTAGTTGTTAGGCCTTTATTATTTTTATCTATTGTGATTATAATTTATAAGTAACATTACATTGTGAGTAAACAGTAACTTCTGGGAGGGGGAGTGTTTAATATGGAAGCTGGAAAGCAGTTCAGCCTGGAAGCCTGTTTTTATGCTGCTGGTGGGAGTGCTGGAGAGCTCTCTTACACAACTACTTCAATAGCTCAAAGTGGCCTCCTCTGGGGTCTTACTATGACAAAGATGAAAAAATTGAGTGAGACTTTATCTAGACAATTTAGAGGAAGTGTACTTGCCAATAATGAGGTTAAGAGGAAGTCTGTCAGGAGCAAATCTTGCCTCTTCCTCTGCAACTGTGGTGTGGGTTTTCTGATCACTGTCAGTGTGCTGAACATGCGTTGAGTATTATTTCATAACTAGAAATGAGGATTCCTCTCCTCATCTGTCTTATACCCATCTCTTACAGCTGCCCAGTGTAGCTACACAGGATGAGTGCAGGGTATGAGGACTTGGAATATGAGCCTACACCAGAATCTTCAAGTGAAAAAAAGTCAGACATTCGGTGTGATTCTGTTAGCATGGCACCAAATGACCACAGATGACTTAGTAGAAGAGTGGGATAATCCTTGCTCCAAATGGCTCACAAGTTAATATGAAACAGTAAAATAAATTAGGATCCGTCTTGGACCATGGCTTAGCATTGAAAGTCTTCATAGAAGAAGGGACTTAAAATTCCTTCAGACAATTAGCTCATCAGAGAGCTCAAGCAGAAAAGTGTGTGTGATGGGGGAGAGGAAAGAGAGGAGAGGAGAATTTCCTCTGTGTCTAACTGCAGTTACTTAGTGAAGGTATGTTCAATATGACTTTTGGCTCTCTTCTCCAGATGGATGACTAAAGGATTTCCTCCTTGTCACCAAAGACTAACTCCAAATAGGACACCATTTTGCTCTCCTGCATCCTACTAAACTGTGTCTGGATTTTGAAGCCAGTACTTTAGCTTTCTGGTCTATTGACAAAGCCAGTGCATTTTTAGAAGACAAGGTAAAAGGACTTTACTAGAGTACTTATGTCCTGCTGGAACAAACACAGACTGACAATGCTATTGGACTCCTACATATTCAAGAGATAAAGGAAACTCTTTCTTAACATTAGTCCCTATTTTGTTCCTAGTTACTTCTATAAATTATAGAACTGTGTATCTACTAATAACTATTTGTGTAGCTGTATTGTGCAAAAATTGGCATAAATGAAGATATATTCAGGATAAACTCCTCCCTGTGGAGAGGACCAGCACAAAGTAAATGAAGCACTTAAGTTCATTTACTCACTCAAAATAAGATCCCACTTAATATGTCTTCACAATTTTGTCTTGTCTGCCTGGGGATTGATTTTTAATTTTGCTCAGAATGAAAGTGCCCTTAGCTGCCCACTTTAGTTCACAAAATTAGGGGGAAATTACTTTTACCCCTTTGTGCTAGCATGGCAAGTACATGGATGTAAAGTACTCTTCAGGGAATACCCCAGTGCAATAAGCTGCTCTCCACGTTCCTCCCACCACTACAAGAGTATTTGGCATACAGTATATTTCAGGTCAAGCAGGAGAAGTGGCTAAGGTCCCTGCAGAGGTCCACTCCCTAAATGCAGGTGATACTCCCTAAATGCCAATGGCCTTTCCTCAGGTGTGAATTTTACCTCAGAGGATAATTAGGACTTCCTATTTATTTGTAGCAAGTCACAACTTGGCCTACACACTGAGTATTTTTCTCAGAGGTTTCCCCTTTCCCTCTGACACAAATGAGAGAAAGGATGACTTACTGCTAATATTATAGACAAGATAAGGTAAACGTGCAAATATAATTATAATTATTTTCAGAGGCAATCAGTTTTATCTTTTGCACATTGTCTAGCTAAACTTATTTTCCTGTCTTTTTAAACAAACACTGTAGAATTGCCAGTAAATGATTTCTTATGACTTATGACAACATAAATCCAGCTTTGATTAGCACAAAGGTAGCCCATTGAACTGAATGAGATTATTCACATGGGCAGCCCCTTTGAGCAATTATGCATAAATGTTCACGGGACTGTGCTTCAAACAACAAATATCGAGTGCATCTGTATCCTATTTGAGGGAACAAATGTAGATCCATGAATTTTCAAACCAGAGAAGTGATTTGATTGCCACTCATAGAAATAGGTCATGCAAGCAATTGCATGTCCAATCAAATAGCTTACATTTAAAATATTTTATGCATGCAGTGACATGCCCCATGAATGAGCCATGGCCTGACTCTGAATTGCTGAAAAATATAGGGCAAATAATGGTTAAACTTGAGTCCCTGGTCAATACATCACCAAAAAAGAAAAGATATGCATTGAGAATTATTTAGCCAGCTCTAGTTTTAAGAGTTCTTGTTGGGACAATGATTGAGAGGTGCTTTGAAAAGAGAAACTGAACTTGGACAGTGATGCTGTTAGTGTAAGGTCTCTGGCTCAAAAGAGGTTGTGATCTCCCTCTCCAAATAGTGGGAGGAACACTGTGGGCTTAAAGGAGGCCAACTAATGTGAAAAAATGCCAGGTCCAGTTAAAAAATAATAATAATAATGAAGGGGAGCACAGGGGAAAGCTTCACTTCAGAGGAAGAGTTGGATTTTTGGCTGGATCTAATTCTTAAACTGGCTTACTCTAAAACTGTGCTGCCAAACAGGGAGTGGAAAATCATCCCACAACAAAGGATAAAGGTCGGGAGGAAGATTCGCAGGAGGGGGCCATCAAGGGGTTCAGAGAGTTTAGATAAGCATCAGAACATTTGGATGCTTGTCCAAACCAAACCTCTAACAATTTGAGGTCAGCCCATTACTAATTACAATAGGAGCTTTCTTTTGCTTAGTGTTGCAGAATCATGTAATGTGACATACTGTGTTGCAAATGTTTAAAAAATGTTTTAAAGTATAATGTTTAAAAAAAGACAATTCTACTCTTTGTAGGAGCAGTAGATTTTTATGTTGTACGTATAGTCATGTCACACACAAAAATGTTTAAGACATTTAGCTTGTGGCAACCTTGAATGAACTCTTTCTTTATTGCTTCAGAGGGGTAGCTGAGTTAGTCTCTGCAGGATAAACTTAAAAAACAACAAATGGTCTGGTAGCACTTTAAAGACTAGCAAAACATGAGCGTTCGTGGGCACAGCCCACTTCTTCAGTGTTTACTTTTGCTATTACAACAGCAATGCCATGGCAGACTTATGCCATTTAAATAGTTCTTAGTAAAACCTCCGAAGTAGTTTTAGGAGGGGTTAGCTTATGCCTGAACAGGGACTCAAAACCAGAGTATACAATGTACAGGTTACACCTCTGAAAACTGGCACTCTCTGGACAGACCACGGATGCTCCTGGACAAGAGAGCCCCAGAGCCTAATGGCAGGAAAGCAAGCAAGGCCAGAGGAGCCAAACACAGCAGTCTTTGGGCCAAGGACAGAGGCAGGGAACAGGCTGGCTCAGGGCCCATGGCAGGGGACACCTCCTCTGGTCCAGCAAATTCTGTTGTTTGGGACCAGTCAGGTCCTGACTGGGACAGACCAGGGAAGTCTTAGGGTATGTCTACCCTACCCCGCTAGTTCGAACTAGCGGGGTAATGTATGCATACCGAACGTGCAAATGAAGCCCGGGATTTGAATTTCCCGGGCTTTATTTGCATAAGCCGGCCGGCGCCATTTTTAAATGCCGGCTTGTTTGAACCCCGTGCCGCGTGGCTACACGCGGCACGGGCTAGATAGTTCGAACTAGCAAGCCATTACAAACTATCTGTACACCTCGTTCCACTAGTTTTTTAGTCTGGATCCGTTAGTTCGAATTAGCTTAGTTTGAATTAACTAATTCGAACTAAGTTAGTTTGAATTAGCGCTTTAGTGGAGTCATACCCTAAGCTATTAACAAAAATACTTTCCAAGCAACAGAAGCAATTGGGTTATACAAATGAGACTTTCCACTAAATAGAAGCAGGAGTTTTTTTAAAAACGGACTTTTTGCTTACCCTGTACTACTAAGATTAGTGTAACTGTAGACATGATTTTTTAAAAAAACCACTAAGTAGCTTTGGAAGAGACTGTAAACATCTTCTGAAAGAGGGGTTTTCCATTTGGCAGACACTCCTATTAATAGAGTTTCCTCCAGACTCTAGAAGTGCTCCTCCTGCCCCTTCCCTTCCTCTTTCATTACAAACTCTGCTTAGGCAATAAAATGTATATCAACAAAATCATTTTAATTTCAGACTCTCATTGTAAAATAGCAGGGAGTGTGTGAGCAAGAGAGAGTTCTATCCCCAGCTATTCATTATGCAGAAGAAATTATCTTAGGACATTTAGGGCTAGATAGTTCCCTTTGTGCCACAGTTACCCCTCCGAGGGACTAATTCTCCAAAAGTCTTCTCTTTTGCTCTGGACATAACTTGTTACATTATTTTATAGGGTGCAACATAATCCATGCTGAGTATCCAGCCAGCTTTGTCGGCTGACATATAGGAAAACAATCTGGAGCCTCAGCTTTCCTCATTTCTTACCCCTCCTTAACTACTTGTGGGAGAACAGAAGCTGTATCTGAGATGTCTCCCTAAAGAAACAAGAGCAAGAAGCTGTGAAGGAGTAGCTCTGCTACTTACTTAAAGCTGTAAGCCAGGCATAAATCTCACTCATATGTAACTCCATTAGTATCAGTGAAATCAGATCAGAATCAGGTCCCAAGTGATATCGTCAAGAAAAACAATAAACTACAGTTGCCAATTAATACTGCAATTTAAGGCTATGTCTACATTGTGGACATTATCCTATGTCTTAACAGTATGCCCATTATTTTGAAATATAATGGGCTCACTATTCTGATGTCCCTGTATACCTCATTACGCAAGGTGTAAGGGACATTTTGGAACAGCAGGTTATTTTGTAACTTGGTGCTGTGTAGACACCGCCAAATTACAAAATAAGCTATTCTGAAATTGACTCAAAATAAGCTACACAATTTGTGTAGCTCAAATTGCATAGCTTATTTTGAGCTACGAGTGCAGTGTAGAAGCACCCTAAAGGTGTAGCATCAAACAATTACAATTCGACAGCACAGAGGGGCTGTGTCTACATTGGCACCCCTTTCCGGAAAAGGGATGCTAATGAGACAAGCCGGAATTGCAAATTCCACGGGGGATTTAAATATCCCCCGCGGCATTTGCATGAACATGGCTGCCGCTTTTTTCCGGCTCTGAGTTTTGCCGGAGAAAAGCGCCAGTCTAGACGGGATCTTGCGGAAAATAAGCCCTTTTCCGGAAGATCCCTTATTCCTACTTTCAAGGGATCTTCTGGAAAAGGGCTTATTTTCCGCAAGATCCCGTCTAGACTGGCGCTTTTCTCTGGCAAAACCCCGAGCCGGAAAAAAGCGGCAGCCATGTTCATGCAAATGCCGCGGGCGATATTTAAATCCCCCGTGGAATTTGCAATACCGGCTGGTCTCATTAGCATCCCTTTTCTGGAAAGGGGTGCCAATGTATACACAGCCTGGCTGAAAATGCCTACACCTATTGTTCCGTTATCTACAGTTGAATAATTTGTTTCTTTATTACTGACACTGAGGCTGTGTCTAGACTAGACCTCTCTGTCGACAGAGAGATGTAGATTAGGCACATTGAAATTGCTACTGAAGCAGGGATTTAAATATCCTGTGCTTCATTAGCATAAACATGGCTGCCACTTTTTTCTGAAATGGAGCTTTTTCGAAAAAAACCCAGCAGTCTCGATGCAGATCTGTCAAAAATAAACCCTTTTTCGAAAGATCCTATAAACCTCATTTTTTGAGTAAAACACGATCTTTTGAATAAGGGTTTATTTTTGACAGATCCACATCTAGACTGCCGTTTTTTTTCCAAAAAGCTCCATTTCGAAAAAAGAGGCAGCCATGTTTATGCTAATGAAGCGTGGGATATTTAAATCCCTGCTTCGTTAGCAATTTTGACGTGCCTAATCTACATCTCTCTGTCGACAGAGAGGTGTAGTCTAGATGTATAGGCTAAGACATATTTAAATATATCACTGCAGATATTTTATCTGGGAGAATCTGTACTAAATTTTTGTAACTATTGTCTAAAAATTGTTATTTGAATGTACACAACATAGTTTATTATACATTTTGGGTATTAATTTTGCAAGCAGAATATCAATTTTATTTTATTTTATTTTTAAAGCATTCTCAAATACAACATTATGTATTCTCAGGATTCCTATGGAATCAAATGAGTTCTTTTTTTCTTTTTTACACTTGATATAACTTAAATGCATGAGGTAAAGCTACATAATATACACCGCCATTCATTCTGGAAACAAGTTTATTTTAAATCATCTGTTAAACAATAAAATAAGCTTTTGCTGAGATTAAGAATTGGTAAACTTGTTGCCAGATTCCTGCTCACCAGCTCTCTGCCTACCAGTAATGTGTGTGTAAGGGAGGTAGGGGGTAGTCCAGTCACTGATGATGATAGGAATAGGTGAGAAGTCACCATAGGCCCTGCTGCATGTCAGTGCTTGGCCAGAAGGAACAACCACCTGTCCCATTTTCAACTGGCACTGGCTGAGAGTTGCAATGGTTGGTGAGTGCAGGGAGGTGCCTGGTGGCACTCAGTTACATGTTATCTCTGCTGCCTACCTATCAGCCCTTTATATGCTCCACCTCTCATGAGTCTCTCCCTGCTTTACAGCTTGGCCCCTTGAGCCTCTCTACTTCTCCATATACCCCCTGCCAGGGCATATCCACTCCCAGCTCTATGAAGATAATCCACCCCTTGTTGGAGTGCTCAGCTCACCAAAAGCCTGGCCAGCAGGCTCCTTCCTTCCCCCACTGTCTCTGGCTACGCTGGCATGCTGGAAAATCCCAAGACCATTCAGCCTCTGGCAGTGGACAGGAAGAGCCAAGCCTTGCATGTGCCAAAACCCTACAGAGCACCTACGTGAAGAAGCATCTCCACCCCTCAGCTAAGTTCTAGGGAGGCAAGCAGGAAGTAATTTCTAGCCTGTTCCCACATCCCATCCTGTAGGCTCCACATCAGCCCTCCCAGGCAAAGGTTGAGCACCTTTTTCCCCAGTCTACCCCAGCCCTGGTCCCACCCTGAGAGAGTGCAGGGCCGTTCTATTCCCTAGGAACCCTTCCCTGTCCCCTGAAGGTAGGTTCCCTGGGACCTCATGCATAACTTATCCATAGAGTTTAAACCCTTTCTGTCCATGCTGTAGCCAGGGGAGATGGCTGGGTTATGTTGGTGTCCAGCAGCAGCCAGGAGGTGTTAGCTGCCTTTTGACACTGTGCAGGCAGGAATGGACAAGTAGCTTCCATCCATATAGGAGTGGTGAGGGGAGGAGGAAGACCATATGAGCTCTGCAAAATCATAGGTTAAGTCATCCTTCAACCTCCCTTCTTTCCTCTACTGTAGCTGGAAGCATTTCCAGTCCCTTCTCTCCCACACAGTGCTGAAAGGCCACTACTGGCTACATTTGGGTGTGAGCTCTGGCATAACTCTGGGAAGGGTTATGTCCCTCCATAAGTTGCTTCAGAAAGACATGGCATCAGATATTAGGAGAGGTGGATTCATCGCAGGGGTCCAGCTAGGTAGCAGACAGTAGGGGCTGGGAAAAACAGTTGGTTACCCCCATGAACTTCTGGTATATAATCTTTTTTTAGCCAACTACCAAAGAGTCTTTCTAGAAGGACTTTCTAAAAGAAAAACAGCAACTAAGAACGCTTGAATACAATATGACCACATAACCTAAAAGTCTGTTACCTTTTTATGAGTCTTGAAATGTTTACATCCTAGCAGAGGAGGAGGAATAGAAGAGGAACATTTCAGAAAGCCAGATCTTTTGTTGACTAAATCTTCATAGGTCCATGGAGATCAGTGAACCACACCTCAGAGCTTCCTGGAGAGGGGATCCAATGACAATTGAAAGAGCCAGGGCTCTGGATGCCACTGTTGTGTCAGTAGTAGCAGTAGCAGCCAGGATGCTCAGCCTCTTTTGAATTGCTGGGCCCCTTGGCAACTGTCCCATTTGCCCCTCCTGTTGGTGGGCCTGGATAACCTCATTTTAATTGGGTAATAATGCTACATTTTTTCTGTCTAAAATGCCTAGCTGCAGATTTTACCCATGCAAATCTGAGGCCCTCAAATAATATGTGTTAAAGGTTTTGTGTCTGATTCTCTGAGCTACAGGAAAAATATGTGGTGATGTTATAACTGGTAAGTACAGAGTTAATAAATTGCCTGGAATAGGGTTACCTGGAAAGATCTTGTGAGAGGCATTCCCTCAGAGGCTGGTATTAATTGACCTTCAGGTTTTGCTCAAAACTTCTTCAGAGGTTACACTGCTCTAGTATTACATTTAACATTAGAAAAACCAAACAATTGAAATTGAGAATTATAACTAGCATGATTATAAGGCATCTATGCTATAGAATTTCGAATGATTTCAACCTTTCCATTTTCTGCAAGGAACATAAATGCATACAACAATGTCCATTTTGCTATTAATAGCATAGATATGTGGAGACAAGACAAATTTGTGCTTAAAATAGAGAAAGATCAAAAGGAAAATGACATTTTTCAGTGGATTATAATTTCCACACATTCTATTATATATTCTGGCATTTTTCCTCTGCAATATAATGCCTTTTTTAGAAGTTTGATTTATCTCAGCATTCACTTTAAAACCACAGCTAAATTAGCTAAAAGAAAACCTCCCATGAACTGTCTTTGACCATTTCATAACGTTTGATGATACAAAAATATAACAGTGTGCCAAAGTACAAATCAAGCTTAGGTTATGCAAGTTTTACTGAAAAATAAATAGGAATTGGTATTTAAAAGCTGATGTGGATTTAGTGCACCAATTTCCCAAATAGTAACTATTTATACAAGAATTTTTGCTTTGTTTAGTGAAGTATTGAATTGGCCACAGACCTGGCCAATTTCAATAATGGGGGAACTCTATTGTGTTGCTAGAACATTTACTCTGCTGTAACTTGTATAATACATGGGCAATAGAAACCCCCTCCATCCATCGGAGTTATGAGGCAAAACAGCACTGAAAATATAATAAAATACCCAATATTTTATACTCCTATTTCATCTGGGGTTGTGCAAAGATGGCTGTTTTGAAAATGTCAAAAGACAATGTTGCAGTTTGGCCAAAGTAAGCCTCTTTCACCTGTATGGATTTTTTTCTACCGAAATTATTTGCCTAATTCCACCTAAATTAGGGTACGCATTTCAAAATCATGCGTCTACACCCAAAATGCATTTCAAAATAGCATTTTGCTGTTTCGAAATAGCGCGTCCACACTGAGTGGATTCTGAATTGCATTTAAGGCTAGCCGGAACCAGGTCCAGAAGGGCACCAGGTCAGGACTTAGGGTATGTCTACACTACCCCGCTAGTTCGAACTAGCGGGGTAATGTATGCATACCGCACTTGCTAATGAAGCCCGGGATTTGAATTTCCCGGGCTTCATTAGCATAAGCGGGGAACCGCCATTTTTAAATCCCGCTGCTTCGAACCCCGTGTAGCGCGGCTACACGGGGCTCGATCTAGGTAGTTCGGACTAGGTTCCTATTCCGAACTACCGTTACTCCTCGTGAAATGAGGTGTACCGGTAGTTCGGAATAGGCACCCTAGTCCGAACTACCTAGTTCGAGCCCCGTGTAGCCGCGCTGCACGGGGTTCGAAGCAGCGGGGATTTAAAAATGGCGGCTCCCCGCTTATGCTAATGAAGCCCGGGAAATTCAAATCCCGGGCTTCATTAGCAAGTGCGGTATGCATACATTACCCCGCTAGTTCGAACTAGCGGGGTAGTGTAGACATACCCTTACTGTGTGGGGCTGCTGCCTGAGGCTATCTGAGGTCTGTGCTTAAAGGGACTCCCCAGGACAGCCAGTTCTCAGGTTTCGCTGCTTGCTTGTCTACCTTGATGATGGACAGCAAAGCATCTTGTCTTTGCATGCTCTGATTGCCCTCACTCGGGACACTACAGCACACTGCAACATTGAGCCAGAGCTGTCCCTGGGCACTCTGGTGCTTCTCTTGGATGTGTTGCTGCGAGCCTGGCTGCACTTTCTGCAGGCTGCCATCCGGGAGGTACATAGGAGGGCTGTCAGTATCCAGGAGGCCCTGCGGGAGAGCTTCTACCCTGAGGAGCACTAAGAGCCTCCCTGGTCTGCCCCCACTGGGAGCTTGTGCCTCATTCCTCCCTCACATCCTTCCACTTACCCCTCTGTAACCTCCCTTCCTGATATCAAATAAAATACATGTATTTTCCTGAACACAAACTCTCTTTATTTAACAAAACTCAGGGGGAGGGAATGAAACTGGTGAGACTGGGGAATGAGGCAGAAGAGGGGAGAAGAGAGGGTGGAAAAGGGGAGGGGGAAACCTGGGAGGAGGGATCTGAAAGGGGGAAGCAAGGGGAAGGGGAAGCTCAGGGCTCAGGATTGGGGGTCTCTCCGGACCAACTTGATTGTCATGCAAACCTGCTCCTGAGCTCGCATGTGGCCTTTGGTGGCCAGACTGGCAGCTATCCTGCCATAGATGGCTGCGTTCCTCTATCTAGTGCAGAGATCATGGATGTTAGGGACATCCCCCCAAAACCTGAATAAGGTCCATGATCTCCACCCTGGACCAGGAAGGTGCCCACCTTCTCTGGGCCCTGTCTGGCTCCTGGGAGCTGTCAGACTACTTCTGGGGAGCGGTGGAGGGCTTGCTGCCAGTGGCTTGCTGGCTCATGTTTTGGGGCCACTGGGTCAGGGTCAGTGACTGCTGGCTCTGGGCTGGCAGGCTAGGAGCTGGCACAGGCATCGTGGCCAGAGTCAACCCCTTTAAGAGCTCTGGGGAGGGGGAAGGGAAAGTATTGTTCTTGGTTGAGGCTGGAGTGGCCACCAGGGCACCCTGGGAAGCCTGGAGGCCCCCTATTTCAAAATAAGTGTCTACACAGCACTTATTTCAAAATAGCTATTTCAAATTTGGCGTTATTCCTTGTGGAATGACCAAATTCGAAATAAGCCCTCCACTATTTTGAATTTATTTTGAAATAGTGGTTTGGCTGTGTAGACACTAGGAAAGTTATTTCAAAATAAGGGCTATTTCGAACTAACTTTGCTGTGTGAACATACCCTTTGAAAATAGTTTCAGTGCCTTGAATAATGATTTTTTCAGTGACTTTACTTAAAAAGAAATCCCAGGTCTTGTCAAAGCTCATTTTCTTATCCAAAGATGTTACCTCAAACAGCACCATCCCACCTTGAACTATTCTGAAGCAGTGGCTCAGTACAGAGTGATGGGGGAGGCGGGATGACCTTATTGAGTAACTATTTTCTCTCTTTTCTGGGTGTTTCGTAAATGTTTCTCAGACAAATACTAACCCATCTTGACAGTGCTTGGCTTATGAGATAATTAAGACAGAATCACAGTAGAAGGAGCTTATTATACAGGGAGTCCCTGGTATAAGTTGCCCCGTTATACATCCGTTCCACACTAAAATCATTGACGCTTGTAGAAATTGATGTGTTATAAGTCCTCCCATTCCCCGCTCTGAAATCGCGCAGGTCTCCCCACCCCCCGAATTTGCGCAAATGGAAGTCAGCATGGGAAAAATGTTCCCCGCTTTAAGTTGTTTCACTATAAGTCCATGTTTTTTTGAATGTATCTTGGACTTATAGCGACGACAGCCTCTAGTAATGCTATGGCAGTTTCTCAGAAATATAACCCTAAGCCTGTTTTTGGGGCTGATCGTAAGAATATTATTAACAATAATCTATGGAGCCAAAGTCAACACTGATTTATTTGTATGTCAAAGTTGAGCCAGATAACTGTCTTCAGACAGTGTTGCTCGTCAGCATCCATACACATGAGCCATACACATTTATCTATTTTCTCTTAGGTTTTAACTCTTGGCATTACATCAGTGCTCAAAATATAAGACTTTACTGTTAGTATCTTCTCCTTACTTCCTGCTTATATGTTATGTGGAATTCCAAAGAATGTTTTATAGATATGCACACTAGAATCTTCTACTCAAAAAGCCTATTTTCCTGTTGAAAAATATCAGTACTATATTTGCTTATCATTTTGGGTCAAATGCTATTCTCTTCATGAAAACTGAGAGTCAGTGAGTTTTATGAGCATTTTTCCTTTTAGTCTCTGATAGTATAGTGTAACATATGGCTCAAGACTTGTACAATCAGTGGCTCTTCATGGTATAAACTAGTATAATTATGACACAAAGTCTTTTCCAGTACAAAATGGCATATACCCAAATGTTACACCCATAAGTAACTGAGTAGTAGCTAACCCTCTGAGCAGATTTACTAAAACTGGAACAAATTAATGGGGTGCAAACAGACTAAACCTGCGGAGTACATTAGCACTCAGTATTAATAAGGACAGCAGAGTCTGTCCCTGTGAAGATCAGGAAAGCACTTAAGCATGCCTTTTACTTCATGTACATGCTACTGTTTCCTTGGTTTTAATGGGGAAGATTCTCTCCTGTGTTTTGCTCAGCACAAGGACAGGAGAGGCATCAAAGAGCTGCCTGCCTTTTAGAATAACAATAAGAGAAATGTAGAAAAATTCATACATGCTGAAAAGCAATTTGTTGGGATACTCTTTTCTTTTATAATTGACAGTCAAAACCCTGCAGAAACAATGTGTGCATGCATAAAAATTAACACTGGTCAGAATTTGCTGATTTGTTGAAATCTAAATGTTTCATCAAGATGGACTGATTTTTGACTAAGTTCTAATAGAACCCAGTCAGGAATCAAACAAAACCTGCTGTGCAAGTTTCAAAATCTGCCTCCCCTTCTGCCAGCTTGCCCACGCAGATGGTCAGCACTTGCTGGACTGCCTTGGCCCCCATGTATCTAGACTAGCAGACTGTCCTGGAGTCAGGGACCAGGCACCATTCCCTTTTACAGAAAACTTCAAAATAATAATATCCTCCATGAAATGCAATAGCCTTTCTCTCCACAGCACTAATAAAAATTGTAATCTTTAACAAAATATTAGTTCACATAGAATTTCAAATGATATTTTACTAGGTTTTATTTAGGAAGATGCTCTGCATCTCACAGACATTATTAACGCAGTACTGTTTGCCCTACTGCTGGATATTTAATACAACTTGTCCATGATGACTTTCTCTAGGGCAATATAAAACCTATATAGCCAATGGATACACTTCAGTGTAAGGTAACCACTTCGTTCCCCTCTAGATACATAAAATTTCTCCAGAAAAATAGCTCCTTTTCAGGAATACTTTTCATAGAATAGCTCCTTTTCATAGAATACTAGATAATCATAGTGGTGCCTTCTGGCCTAGAAATCTATTGTGTGTTGAGTGGCAATATTCTGTGTGATTATCGAATTATCATCTACAAGTTTAAAAACTTTATTGGCTTCATGAGACCTTCAGCATATGATGAGTTTCAGCAGGCTCAAATTGCAGCAATAAGATTTTTTTCCTCTTTTTTTTTTTTTGGTTGGTTTTAACTCTCCCTTTTGGCTTGAACACTGACAGGTCAATTTACACTAATTTCATACATTATGAAAAATAAATCCTGACTTGCATTTGTTGATATGTTCACTTCATTTGTCAAACAGCAGCATTAGCAGATTTTTCAACAACAATATTGCTTGAAAGCAAGAAGCATTACTTTCTTCTTAAGGAAAAGAATCCCTAATTCTTCTAAGAAAACTGGTAGGAGAATAAGAGCTTTTTAAATAGAGCTGTACCTACACACACACACACAGAGAGAGAGAGAGAGAGAGTAGATAGTGTAAATATTTCAAAACAAAATCTTGCTCTCATTTACACTTTGTGCATTCTAAGCCAAATTTTTCAAGAGTTTCCTCTAGTTTTGTGTGCCTGCCTCTAGAGCAGAATTGAAGAAACCTGGTGCCTGATTTTCAAAGGTGCTTTAAGAAATTAATTTTGTGTTGAGATTACTGTACACTTCTAGTTAGACCTGATGTGTCTCAAGATGGACACCCAAAAATGAGGTATCCAAAAACAAAAGTGGTTATTGGGGAATTTAAGTCTGCTAACTTCAGTGGTGGACACTAATGTGGATAAGAATGGAAACTGACCCCTTGTCTCTTTTCTATATTTTGTCATCCTATTCATGTAACTTCTTCCAGAGTTTGCTCCTTCTTACCTTGTACAGTTGCCCAGAGGTTGGTAATCTGCTAGTTTATTTCTTGTATTCTTTATGAGTTTCATCTGTTCCCAGATGTTACCCTGGTAGCCAAATAAGAGGTTTTTCACATCTCTTAAGAACTCTGCATGTGTTCTGCTTTTAAACAATGTGGTTTTACTTTGAGTTTTCTTTTAAAAACAAAACAAAAAATTCCACTCCCCATCTCAGGTTGGGTCAGGTCTGAAAATAATTGACCCTTTTGGGAATGGGTAGCGTTTGGCTCTACATTGGGTTCTAGTCAGCCTTTAAAATTAGGCTTGACCAGACCTCTAACTCAGATCCATATTACTCCTTTATTGTGACTGCCCCAGGATGTCCAAAAGGTAGATGACATATATCCGGAGGTGGCTCTAAACTATGCCAGCCGGTTGATACTAAAAGATGGCTATGAGTAATGTTTTCCCCTCACTTTCCTTAGTGGTAGCAAGTAGAGGCAGCTAAAGCTGTGTATCACTTTCTGAAAGATGGTACTTGTTTTCCACCCCAATATCATAAAAGTGGTATATTATACAATTAATGTGAAAGTCTAAATGTAGTTTCTTAATTATTATTGGTGGAACAAAGTGAAAGTTCTTTCATTAGCTTTTTAGAGAAAATGTAAATTGTTGAGAGGGTGTAATAAAACAGATGTAGGCTAGAGCATTCCTGGAAAAAAGTGATTCAAGGCAAGTTAGGGAGGCAGAAATGGGCCCAGAATAACACTAGGAGCAATTTTAGAACAATGCAAGTGGGAATTTGTCCACGATTTTCAGTTTGTCCCTCATAGCGACTTTTTTTCTAAACACATTCTAGATATTCTTATTTCTTATTATGTGCAAATATAGCCAGTGCAACTTTCTATGTTATAGAGAATGCAGGTGAGGCAATTCCTTAGGTAAAGACAACTTAACTTTTCTTCTGGAAAAATCTTTTTTATTTTTTTGACATGACATAGAAAATGCAGGAAATTCTCATTTTTCACAAACCAAGGAAAAAACTTGATATTTCACCAGTTTCTCAAAAGATTATTTTTCCCCCATTGGAGCTCTAATTGCCACCAAATGTTCCTGGCAGCAAATACTGGAGAAAAAAATAATTCTGAAAATATTCCTAGAGCTATTAAACAATGGCTGGTCTGCTGAAAAGCAACACACTTACAGCTAAAGCATAGTAATTATAGATTGATTTGGCTAGGGTTTTGATCCCACCTTTAACCAGATAATTCAGCTTCTATGTATATTCAGGTCTAGACATCTCTGAGTCTGCCAAGAAAAGTGGGAGTAGCTACCTGCGTGGTGACAAGGCTGTGGACAGGAGAGCTACTGGAAATTTTTTCATCAGAATAAATTTCCACCAGAAAATGCTCTCACAAAATTGAAATTCTTCTGCTTTAGTGACATTGAACAAAAGCCTTCCCGGCAGGCTGCCGAGCAGCAAAATACATTCATTTTTCTCCTGAAATGATTTTTTGTGCTTGAAATCCCTTCCTGCAGAATATTTCACTGTAACTTTTTGTCCATTTTTGGGATTGTTTGTTTTTCAAAAATATGAAATTTTGCATGGCAAGAGATTTTCTAGTCAGCTCTAATAACTTCTCAGCTGTTGTAAAGCTGGCAGAACTGACCTAAGACAGCTGCCCCTACACTACTACCGTGAGGGAATGTTGGAAGTAGGAAGAGTTTGAGATACAGCACCAGCCCTCAGAGACCAACCCAATTAAAGTAAGTCAGTGCTTCCCCATGGCTGTTCTAACTCATACTGGGCAGTAGCAATATGAGTTGTGAATGAAACTAATATAATACCACATACTCTTTTAGTTGTCTTGTTGGACTTCTGGTTATTTTTCTTTACTGATTCTTTCCAATGAATTCTTTTCTCTTGAAATTTCACTTAGTTTTTCATCCACATGCAAAATGAATGTCTCCTAATTATGTATGTTCTGACCTAGCTTTACCTGCCTTTTAGTCTATATTTTATCATTTTTCTAGACAAGCTGAGCTGTTAACATTTTCAGGCACTACCACAAGGACAAAATTTAAAAGTCACTCATCAAATTTTCCTCTTAAGTCATTAATTCAATTACTACAAGTCTGAAAGAATGGAAAGCAGTAGCTTTGAAGCCCTCAGGCACATGTTTCTGGCTAGAAATATGGAATGGGGAAATCAAATGATGCTACAGATGCTTTTGCAGCTGCACTTGGTTTCAGATTTTTCCTGGGATGTGAACCTTACTCTATCCTTTGTGAAGTTATTTACTCCTTATGACTCAGGATATGTAGAACAACCTTAGCCATGGTTCTTTACATTAAGCTTTTTGCAGCTTGTATCATGGCCAGACGAGACATTCTCTAAAACCAACATACCAAAGCAGTGAGATCTCACAGCCGCCAACTACAACCTACGGAGATAGAATTAAAAGGGGACTGGATGCCTTAGAAATAAGTAATGTCCATCAGTTCCAGTCAGTAGTTTACATCTAATTGTTCTTGTTGGCTTTATGTGAATGAGTTGATGGTTATAATCTAATTTCAAATGGATAGATTTTGATAGCAACACAATCCACCAATAATTATTAAATGGTACTGGAAATTACGTCTCGGGGACCCTTTCAGAACAGACACTGTGAATGAGACATTAAAGAATAGTTAATTATGGGCTTTATTTTTGCAAGGCATGAGTTTGTAGATATCTTTCCTCTAAGAACTGAGTAACGTAACATCATATAAGCACAGAATGACCTTCAAATGGTAACAGCTTTATTCATTCCAAATTAGATTTGAGACAGTAATAGAGAGGTACATTTTAACATCCCTCATTGACAGAGTTGTCCAGTCTCTAAGCCTTTGATGTATTCTGGTCTACAATCAGTAATGATTTCTCTGTTTGTATCCATCCAGTATGTTCAAATTGATATAAAGGTAAACTATCTAAGGAATAAATCAATCTCTATAGCTATAGAGTCATAGTGTAGGATTTTTACAGGAGCCTAAAGGACTTTGGCACCTATTTCCCATTGAAACTACTAGTCTAAAACTCCCAGACAGCCAATAAACTAATCTGAACATATGAGTTGTAGTAATTTCAGAGACAGCTGGATTAAAAGAAACTTGATGTATGTAAGATGTTTGGCACTTCCTGTAGGTGTTTTTGACATAATATGTCATGATTCCCATTTATTATGAGGCTGTTTTAAACTTCTTTATTGTGGTCCACAACAAAGCATATACATTCCTTCCCACACCTAGGCGGTGCTAGTTATGTGCCCCTGCAGAGCATGCTGTACCTGAAGAAGGGAATCCTAAAAGGCAAAAATGACCAGAGAGCTGATGGAGTGGTTGCTAAGAGGTGGGTAGAAACATGTCATTTATATTTTTTTATGCTGAAGATCAGAACACAATTCTGTTCTCTACAATATACCCAACTCTTGTTTTCTCTGACATTCCAGCTATTGTTTTGAATCTTTTATTGACTTTAGAACTTAAAATGGTAATTGAAAGTTCCATTTTTATTGTTTGTCCCTGCACACAAATATAGAAATTATGATGATCCCCCCTCCAACCCCAAAATACATTTACCAAACTGAACCAAGTAATAACTTGTAGAATATTATTTATTACAAGTTAGCTATGATTTGATAATCATTGTTCAATATATTAACATTTTGTGATGTGATTTAGTTGTAACACTATTTTCTAGCCTACAGACTATAGTCACTCAAGTATAATTTCTAGTTTAAGTACTCAGAGCAATTTAATTGATTCCAATGTTGCGATTTCCAAGTGCACAGTAACTGATGCTTACTGATTCTCTGCCAAAAATGCCAGTTTTGACCAAACATTTCTAATATTCCAATTAGCTCCTGGTAAATGTGCAAAACTAACCCATTGTCCTCCTTCAAACCTCTTCTGAAAATCCTTATTTTGCTGTGATGTAAGAAGGACATGACTATTACTAGTCAGTTAATATACCTGGATCAATGTTTATCGGACTGTTCATAATCTTGAGTCTGGGAGCTTGTCTTTTTATTATGTTTGTATAGTTCTTAGCACAGTAATCCCTGACTGAAGCCCTGATATTCACCATTATATCAGTGTAATAATAATTCATGTTATATTTGCTGTTAGCTATTGTTAGAAACCAAAAGATATCTAATTAAGATGGAAAATAGCATTAATACAAATTATTCAAATCAGTTGCTATACTAGGCATTTTAAATTGAGTGAGGCATCAAACAAGAAAAACATGGTGTTTGACATCCACAGAATTACTCAAGAACAAAAGTTAATGGGAATAGTTACACACTGAGGGTGTGTCTACACTGCAGGGCTTAACTGGAAATATGCTATGCAAATTGAGCTATGTCAATTGCATATCTTCTTTCAAAATAGCTTATTTAGAAATAGGGAGAGTCTACATAGCATTTATTTAGAAATAGAGCACTCTTCTTCTGACTTCCCTTATTCCCCATACAATGAGGGTTACAGGAGTTGGAGTAAGAAGTCCTCCAGCTTGAGAGTATTTTGACACTAATTTGAAATAACTACCTGCTGTGTAGACGCAGGCTAAGTTATTTCAGAATAGAGCTAGTTATCTCAAAATAGTGTTGCAGTGTAGACATACCCTTAAAGTTAAGTAGCTGATTAAGTGCTTTGCTGGATCAAAGACTCTAGTTAATAGACTGTTTGATAAGTGCCATTTCACCTGCTTTGTTCAACACTTAGTAGAAAACTGTTTTCTCACATATTTGATTTTTGATAGATGTTGCAGACTTTTCAAGTATTACATGACTAACTCAAAATACCCTTGATTTGCTTCTTTCTTGGTCCAGATGGTGGGAAGACTGGCCAGATTTACAATTTTGCTGCTAACTTCTTTTAAATCTAATGGTCAAAAGCTATCAAACTCCAGACTGATTTTATTAAAGAACCCTGCATCATTCAAGTAGGATGTAAAAAAATCAACACATTAAAGCACTTCAATTTCTGGCAGACAAAAAAAAATCTATATATAATGGACTTCCAGTCATATTATTTACTCTGGTTAGCATTATATTGTTTCATTGAAGGAATAAGTACTTTTTGAGCTCAGCTCTGGACAGTGATCTGACCAGCAGATTGTCAGCTCTTTAACTGTAGAGAACCAATGAGTGTTTTAGGGTTGCATATTTCATGAGGAATAATTCCTGCAACCACAGGCACTGTTAAAAATAAAAAAATAGGGTAGATTTTCCCCCACCGGCAAACTACATAGGCAAAAATAATGTAATTTATGGTGGTCCTTTCTGACTGACACATGCACATACAGAGAAGAAAGCTTTGGAATGGAAGAGTACTTTAGCATATTTCTCAGCTCTGCTTCATATAACATTCTTTCTAAAAAAATTCATTGGATTATGCAAATATGAGCAAGGACAAATTGCTGACAGAAATGGCTAAGTGTAAATTAAGTGTCATCTCTTTTCAGTGTTGATACTCTCCAGCAGTAATCTCCCAAAGGCAATCATTAGGTCCAATTAATACAGCCATCACATTTCTCTTCCAATTCATAGAAAGTGGTGTAACATACAAAGAACAGATACTGTATTCCAATGAGTACTGTTAGTAAGCAGGAATTATACACAAATTAACTTTAATGGCTCATGTCCTTTTTTTCCAGAAATAAACTGGCTGCCCACAGAGAGCTGCCTCCAGAGTGGAACAGAGTATAAATGAAAGGTAACAGAAAACTCAGAAAGATCACTCAGCTAGTTGGAAATGTCCAGTGCTGTGAAATCAATATCCTTTCTTTGCTAAGCAGCAACTAGTTTTCTATTCAGTCTGTAATATGTTCCCCTTTTCATGTAATGGTAGCTTAGCCACAATATTGGTCTCCATTGGTTCATATCATCATTGCACAGGAGTTTGAGATTGGCTAGTGTAGCAGCATTCAGAAAAGCGTGGACAAATGGTCCATTTTAAACCAAGTGCTCCCATCCACATGCCACAAAAAATGGCAATTATGGATTTCCATAGTCATGATCTCTGACATTCAGATTAAGGCCCCTATGCTGCAATGACATCTCACTCCAAAATGTCATAGCAAGATTTATAAAGTAAGGCCACTTAGAATCAGGTTACATAGTGTTTTTTGGGAGGGGAAGAGAGGTGAGGGGTTCTAACCACCATTCCACAACCTGATATGAATATCTAGCTTTGTTTTCTCTGGTTCATGTATCATAACATTCCAATAAATGGAACTTGATCATTCAAGCTCTCCTTGCATAATTATTATCAATCATTTGCTTTCCAACTTTAAGGAGTTTGTGTGCTAAGAAGAGGGTTGGACACCATTCTACAGAGACAGGGAAGTGAATGCATGTGCACAACATAATTACATCTTGCATTTGAACTTGTGATATTAACAAACACTAAAATTGGGGAGGGTAGGAACCCTACATATATATACTTAAAAACACGTACTACTTACAACTCTTTCAAATGTTTCAAGGATTATAAGTAAACCTTTGTGTGTGTGTGAAATGAGAGATCTCCTTAAAACTTTTGCTGTACAGATTTTGTAGCTCTCTTATCAGACATTTAACTCCATATGATATTTATTATAGCTAATCCCCTGAAAGGCTAAACCATGGCCTGTACCACTGCAGAAAAAGTTAGCATATTGGCTTTCCAAAACCTGTGTGTGTATGTGTGTGAGTGCGAGTAGAGAATTGAAACTGAACCTTCAAACCATGATTCTGAGCGTAGAAGTAAAATACAAAATATATATGTATTTTAGTCTTTTGCCTCCATTTGAAATTGTCTATGAGCACTTCCTTTGAGTTAAATATCCAAAATATTCTATAGGAGAGGCAAATTTAAGTTGAAATAAGCAAAGTTTGCAAATTGGCAACAATCCAATGATAACATAAACCCACGGAATGCTGCAGTGGGACAAGAAACAAACCAATTATGTAGGGAGTATGTTTTGAAATTCTAAATAGAAACTACTAGACTGTTTTGTGTTAGGAGTTCTGAGTAGAAGTTAGGGAATTCTGTTTAAGCCTGAATAAAGAGGGCTGGTCATTGTCCAGTTACACTGAAAGAAGGATAGGAGACACTTGATATGGATTTAATCACTCCTCAACTTTATTATTAGATGGTACTACCTGACAGATAACAGTGTACGTAACCCCTATTTATTCTGTAATCACACAGAACGCTTCCATCCATGTTGTTCCAGGCAATCTATTGCCAGGACCTTACCATACCTGGTGAGGAGAGGGGGGTGTTACCAGCTCTCCCTCATTTTGCATCCAGATCCTTTCAGCAAATCCATTGCTGGCAGTCTGCACCTCCCCCTCCCATTACTCCACCTCCCCCACCACTCCCCACCCCCCCCCGCCACTCCCCACCCATTACTCATGTAGGAGAGGCGAGGTTGGCTAAAAGAAAGGGAGAGTTGGCTCCTTGCCATTACGACCATAGGATCCCCAAATCCCACACTATTCCACTACTTTAACAAGCACTTCCTTTTTAAGTCCTTTACCGAGCCATTTATCTGGCCACTAGATGCCTTCCATGTGGATTACCTGCACTGGACATCGGTCTTGAGGAGGCACCAGCAGTTAGCTTGGCTTCCTAGGGCTGTCTAGAGAAGCCTGGTCATTCCTGGGTGAATCAGAAAATAACCGATAGCGGCCTTTATCCAACATATAAAACTTTTTGTGAAGTTAATATATTTTTTAATGCTTCAAGTTTCGCATGCATCTGTGCTTTGTGGATGGGAAAATGTTCAGAAATGAAAGTGCTAATGAACCAGCAAAAGGAAATGTGTGTGAAAGACAGTCCAACACAAGTGAAAGCAGGATACCCTAGAAACCTTATGAGGAAGGCTATTGTAGTTTCAGCCTAGTTTTGCATACTCAAGAGGCTTACAAATTTTGGACAAGGTTAAGGTAAGCCTCCAATCATTTGGGTACATATTTAGTCTGAACCTCTGAAACATTTGTGGTTTATTCATCAGTAGATACGATGTCCCTGAAGCTTCCAAGTCCATTAATTAGAGACAGACATTTGTTTTTCGCACAGCACTTGATATAATGAGATATAATCCCCATCTGGGCACTTGTGAAGAATAATTACACATTTGTAAGATATGTGAGATTTATAATAGAAACTATCATTATTTCTCTAGATAAGGAGAACTCCATCTTACTCAGAGGAGTAAATTGGCACCAGAACACAATATGGTGAGATTTTTGTGAAAGATACTGTGTGATCTCCCATGAAAACTGTGAAATTATGCCTGTCACTTCTGCATATTCATTATAGATTATCCTGCAAGACTGTACTTCAGGTATTTTTATGAACATGAACAAGCCCAGACTAAACAGGATATAGTTAGAGATGAAAAATGGTCTTGTGCTCTGATCTCCACAATGAGATCTCAGCAATTTTTAAGACAGGAACGTTGAATTATAGGTATTGATAACTGTGCAATCAAAAGTGGACATGGTAATATGTCAGGAGGAAAAATGTTTTGTGTTGAAAATAATCATGTGTTTGAAAATGATGCTTCTTTCAGTAGAAGTTAAAAGTATATTCCCTTCTATGCCTGTACACAAGCACTTGCCTGACATTTGTAACTCTATCCCTCCACCATCAGACCTGTGCACAGCATATCTTTCACCTAGATCACTCTTGCCATGTCCTTTACTAAAGATCTTGTAGTCACCTGTGGCCAGCATTTATTCTTGGGTCTGGAATTCAAACACTCCTGTCATCTGAAGAAGTGGGTTGTGCCCACGAAAGATCATGATACCACCTACATGCTTAGTTAGTCTTTAAGGTGCTATTAGATTATTTGTTGTAGTTTAAGTTTTAAATGTTTTATTAAGTATTACAGACATCACCTTAGATCAGCCAGCCTCAGGACAATTCACCAACTCTCCCTCTCCCCCGCCCCACGTCATTGCTTACAATCCTTCATATAACACCAGGCATGTTAACAAAGGCAGATTATCAGGGGTGAAGAAAGTGTGGCAAATTTGCAGTAACCTGCCCTCAAGCTTTATGAAGCCTCAGTAAAGAAACGAGAGAAACCACCAAAATCTCGGAAGGCTACCACAGCAGTGATCTTTACTGCATGGGGATCCCACAGTCTATGGCTGACACAAGACAGAAAGAAATTACTCACATTTCTGAGAGCAGTAGTAAATGTTTCCATTATCTACATAAACAGTGGGGAACTGCACCTAAAATAGACTACAGAAGATACATTTGCAGTAATTTATCTATTGGGTTGAATGTTTATTTTCTTTGTGCATGTATTACCTTTTTAACACAAGCAAAATAATACCTGAATTAATCTGTTAGGACTCATGGGTTCCCAAACTGGGGAGACGTGCCCCCCGGGGGGGACATAAAGAAATTCCAGGGGGGTGCAAGATGACCCAGGCCTCCCCCCCATCAATCACCGCCCCCAAGTTTTGCTGCTATTTTTATTTTTCGGCTCCAGTCAGTTCTTTCTTTCTTTCTTTCTTTCTTTCTTTCTTTCTTTCTCAACAAGTTTTGCTGATATTTTGGGGGGGACGGAGGTGGGGGTGGATTGAGGGTTTCTCAAAAATCAAAAAGGGGCCATGATGCCGAAAAGTATGGGAACCACTGTGTTGGGTCCTGATCTTGCAGTTGCTTATGTACTTGCTCAACTTTACTTATATGAGCAACCCTATTGGTTTCAATGGGACTACTCAGATGAGGAATGTTAAGACTATTTGTAAAAATCAAGCATCTATCTCTAATAATTCCTTTCTATATAGTAGTCAGATGTCTGTAATGTGTTCCTCAGATGGGTGTTTCTGCAGCTGTCGCCAGCAACAGATTGGTGCATGCTGGATTTGCCCCACACTTCAGAGGCCTCTTTGGCAGGAGAAACAGTCCAGTAGCATTACACAAAGAGGTTGCCAGCGGGGAAATAGTCAGTCACTTACTGAGCCCAGTTTATTGCAGACAACGTTGAAGTGGCAGGGCCTGAGAAGCCTGAGCAGAGATTAAAGGTTACTCGGGGGCTGCACCCTCTGCTCACTATGCTCACTTACCCGGCTCTCTCAGGCTGCTTTCACTCCGCTGAAAGAGCCCGTTGACACTGATGACATGATGATGTCATTCTATTGTCCGACAGGAACATTCTGTCATCCATCAGGAAAAATGTTTTTATATAGATAGATTTTTCCTCCTCAACCCTCTCCTATCCTTCCCTCTACAGGGACACATTGTGGGGAGGAGGGACAGATTCTACTTCAGCCATTCCTTCCACACTGTGCCTTGTACATTTTGTCCTAGTTTTCCATTTAGAATCTTGATCCAGGTACTGTTCAACCATATCTTTTGTATGGGGATATAGAAGTTGTCCCTTGTTTTGTAAGACCTGTTAGTTAACTTATGCTATGCTCCTGAGGAGAAAAATAATCTTCCAAAAGAAATGGAAAGCCCTGCTCTGTAGGGCATAACTGTACTTAAAACAAAATCAAAACCTATAGTTTAGAATGAACATGCCAACTTTGGAGAGAAGATGGACTTTTTCACAGCAAACTTATCACTGGTTTCCTAAATAACCTAAGATGAACAGAAAAAAAACCCTTTCATGTGGTTGCTGTGATTTAAGCAAGGTCTGCAAGTTGGCAGCATATCATCAGAGGTTTCAACGTGAAAGAAAAAAGCCAGCTACCATTTGCAGAGAATCCTCCTGCTATTTGTACATAGTCTATCTTGGTAGCTGACATACGCTGGAGTGCATGCTGTTTGTGGGCTTGAAATCTCACAGCAGTAATCAGAAGTGCACTGGTCCTAATGGCAGGCATCAAATCGGTGACTGCCAGATCTTTGAACTACAAAAATAAATAGAGAATAGAAATGTATTGTATTGGCCAAGGCTAAGGCCTAGTCATCTGTCTTGGCGCATGCTCTCGTGAAAGTGTTTAACTTGGATTTCTTCCATCACATGTGGTAGCTGCAAGAGTGAAGAAAAAAGAACAATGTTAGATGGTATATTTAATAGTATGTTGGCTTAACAATCCTCAGGATACAGTTACTTCCATGTTCTCTTAGGAGTTGGAGCTTACCTTCTTTGTTGTGCCTCTGTATGAGTCCATATACAAGATAGTGTATTTTTTTCTGATTTCTGACACACACCCAATTAAACACACACATGCCTATTACACATAGTTATAGCCAGGATAGGATTTGAAATTGCCAGAGAAATTACATACACAACTCCATTCTTGACATCCTTGACTTATGGAGTTCTTTCAGTGAAAAGCTCTAAACCAGAGGATTTGGAATGCGGGTAACTGGATGTTTGTTGATCTTGGCTGAAATGCATTCTTCTTCTCTTTCCTTTTGTGGCCAGTATATAGAACAAACTATAACAATGTAGGACCCCCCTTTTCTTTACTTGGCTACATTTTAAAATAAAAATGCCTCCTTCTAGCTTCTCCTTATTCATAATACTCACGTGATTTTGAAAATTATACATTTGCCACAAGTATGCCCATAGGGAATATAACATTGTTCTGAAGTGTTTTGCACTAGGGAATACTATGCATGTTTTCACAGCTGAATTAGCTTGTATTTTAGATTATCAGGAGGAGCTTTTTAAAAATTATGGGAAGCTTTGTAATCTTGAAACAAAGCAAAACCACTATTTTCTATATGTCTGTTCCTGTTTTTCAGTAACTGCTTCTGGTGCACAAAGTATTTGGTAGAACACCGAGGAAGACAAAAGAGATCAGGAAATAGGGCCAGATTCTTTGGTACAATCTAATTGTTTTGTGTCATGCTGACAAAGCAAAGCAGCCATAAACCAGGTTTAATTAGGTTCATAGTTATGTGTTTTTGTCATCCTATTCCCAGAAAGCAACTGGAATGTACTGAAGAATATGGTTCAAAACAATGATGCTAGCATTTCATTTATAAATGATCCATATATCCATAGCTTAATGCTACTTTGATTTTTACAGCTCAATTTAACTTAGGATAATGTACATGCAGTAGAAGATCAGTGCTGTCCTCAAAGGAAAACTAAGGAAAAACTACTAATTTTTTAGTTTTTACAAAAAGGACTTTTTAACATAAATTTCACTTCTTAAAACATATGCAGGCTATTATGTTGTGAGGAAAGGATGCAGAAAAAGTCTGAAATAAATGCATTCTGTACTGCAGGGTGATAGTCACCACTGGCCTGATGTGGAGCAATGCTCCTTATGTGGCAGAGCAGAAGTGGCAGTGGATTGGCTCAGAAAAGGGGAGGAGATGGATGATCTTGCTGATGCAAACATCCTTCTGCCCGTGTAAAGAGTGCACATAAAAAGGGAATTAAATAAGGGATTGTCTGCCCTTGAAAGCTAAAATGGTTTAATGTAAAATGTAAATGCAAATCTTAACATCTACTCTAGAATCTATTCCTAATATCTATTCTGGAATAACTACACATGTGGACAAACCCTAAGTTACTTCCAGTTTGAACTTTTACATAAACACATTTTCACATGAGTATTCATGAAATGGCTAATGTCGATACACTTTCTTTTCAACAAAATCTATGTCTTTTTAGAAAACAAAAAAAGGATGTTAAAACGAATATACATGTTTATTCAAAGTAAAGAGAATTTTTATAGTTAATGTCTAACATTGTACAGCTTATGCACATTCCACAAATGGTCAGAGACGTCCAAATAGAAATCAATGTAATCATGTCTTTACAGAACTACAATAAAATGTGCAAGGATCATTTTATTCTGACAAGGATGATATTTTTTATGTCTCATTTGGTAGACCAGATAATTGGACTGAACTGTCAAATTTAAAACTAAGGTGCATTAATCAATTCCAATGAAAACACAACCAACCAAAACCTTTGTCCAAAACTTAAGTTAAAATCATACATATTTTTATAGACCTAAAGATGTTAATATTGCTTTTTTTGTTTGTTTTTGTTTTTTTCCATCTCCCTTCATAGGCTTTATCACTTGCAGATATCCAGCCAAAGTTAGAACCAGGAAATACTGAAAATATCATAAGTTTATAGGCACTACAGAGATTTCAGCTATGATTCCTACACCAAATTGGTTTAGATATGTTGATTAAACATCTAAACTTTTGGAAGCTCATCCGCATTCAGCCTTTGAACCATCAGATATTTACCTACCCACCATTAGAATAAATGAAAAGTCTACATAGGTTAATAGTAGAAGAAGAGGTGGCATACTAATTCTTTGAACACCCATTATTGAGAGGGAACATTTTAACATTCCTTTTTATTTTAAAATTCTAATGCAGATAAGAATACATTTTCAGTCCTGACTTGTGGATGCATGAAATGAATTATATAAACTTTGAAAATCATGCATTGTTTAAACACAACTGTAGAAAAGATAGCAGAGCTTAAGGAGCTCTTCCTGAAGGAATTAAAGACCTTTGCAGATTTGGGGTTAATGTAACACAATCGTCCTAATAACTTTCAACTGGCTGTCCCTCTCAGCCTATGATTTAACCAGATTGCACATCCTTAGAAGGTGCAGTTTTCTTGCTACTCCTTACTGAAGCATTTTAAATTACCCTAGAAACCACTCAGAAACAGTTCTAAAATTTTCCATTGACTTTCTTTTTATTTTAAAAAATAGCATTTTTTCAAAATAAAAACACAGAAAAACTTCATTCATTTGAATTTTCCATTTTAACCAACTTTGTTGAAAAAAGAAGAGACCAGAAAATTTCCCCATATGTTGTTTTTCCAGATTTTTTTCCCCATTCCATCAACAAGTCAGAATCTTCATAGACAAGATAAGAAAGGATTGTTTATACCCCGTCACTATTTTGATTCAGAAAATGTGATTTTTAAATTCCTTCAGCATGGGAAAATTATCAGATACAGATCTGTTTTGTTGCTCTTCTCAGTTCTCTGTATATATTATTTGCAAATTTCTTCTGCTTTTATGTTCACTTTCTGATCAATCACAATCCACAGATTTCTTCCAACTTTGGTAATTTAAATTTGCTACTCTGATCAGTTAATTGTGTTGTTGTTCCTTGGAGTCCTTTCCTCAGAGAAACACTGCTTCCATGGGTTCAGCTTCGAGTCAAGAACCATCTGCTTTTTTGGTTCTGATGTCCATAGCCATTTGGGGTTGCATTTTCTAAAATGGATGAGGCATGTGCACATGCAGCAATGACTGCCACATATTTGCATATGTAATTGCAATGAATTAAGGTGTAAACTGATCAACATACCTCATTCACTTATGGGAGATGCTAAACTCACTTTTTATACATGATTACACAACTTACAAATACATTTACGGTAATTGCATTCATAAATGAGGTGTAATACACGACTGAGGTATTTCTATGAGCGTGGTACACCACTATGCTATGAAAATTCAATCTTTAATGCAGGCAGATTGCGGTAGATGAAATTAAACACAAGTTGAAACTCTGTAGTCCAGCATTCTATGGTTTGGTATCATTTGTGTTCTGGCATGATTTTAGTTAGCCAGATGTCCATTTATCTCAGGTGTGACCAAGTTTCCTCCAGTCCCATCAAGTTTGTTTACAGCCACCAGAATTAGCTCTCAGTATTTTGTGTTTGTTATTTAGCCGTAATTTACTCAAGGGCTGCGTCTAGATTGGCATGATTTTATGGAAATGCTTTTAACGGAAAAGTTTTCCGTTAAAAGCATTTTCGGAAAAGAGCATCTAGATTGGCACGGACGCTTTTCTGTAAAAGCACTTTTTGCAGAAACGCATCTGTCCCAATCTAGACGCGCTTTCCACAAAAAAGTCCCGATTGCCATTTTCAAGATCGGGGCTTTTTTCCAGAAAACAAATCTGAGCTGTCTACACTGGCCCTTTTGCGCAAAAGCTTTGCCAAAAGGGACTTTTGCCTGAAAAGGAGCAGCATAGTATTTCCACAAAAAGCACTGATTTCTTACAGTAGGAAGTCAGTGCTTTTGCAGAAATTCAAGCGGCCAGTATAGACAGCTAGCAAGTTTTTCCAGAAAAGCGGCTGATTTTCTGGAAAAACTGTCCAGTCTAGACACAGCCTAAATGTTTTCTAAGAGCAGTGGAAGTGTTAGTAATCTTGCTAGACAATATTGACATCCTGTGGTTCAGCAAGTTCTCTAGTTCGGCACTAGTCATGTCCCAAGCATGACGGTCTAGAGGTTTAACCTGTACCCATTCTAGAATCAGACCATAATGTAACACCATTTAGCATGATCGAATTAGTCCAAAAGTTTTATATTTTTAGCAACAACCTCCAAATAGAAAATAAGTAAAGAAAAAGCTAAATTCAGCTGAAATTATCAACTTTGGTCTGACTTCATGGTGAAAACCTGAATCCTTCCATGACTTTGCTTAAACTTAGTTCATGTTTGTCAGAATGATCAGGAATGAGGGGAAAACAGACAATCAGAAAATAAGTGAAGGCTGAAAGTATTTTGAAGTAAATATGAAGAGATCAAGTTTTTGATAATGCTAAACAAAATGTTCCAGATTGTTTATAAATTATGTTGTAGCTGGCTTGTTGTTAAAGTTTGACGAACAAACAAACCCATCACTAATTTTGGCTATGTATTTCATAGCATAGATAGATTCTGTAGTGCAACTCTCTTTGTAAATCTACAATGAATAGACAGATTATGATTTAAAAGGAACTTTTTATCAGAGACTTTATTATGGTGCTAGCATGCTAATTTCGTTGTTTAGTGTTCGTTTGCTTGACCAACACAACTTAATATGACAAAATAAAGTTGGCTCCAAATAAAGCAATATAGCATTTTCTCTTCTCTACTTTTCCTAATTGTAATTGCCTTGTTGCTAATTTTGCATCTTAAGGAATCTCCTGGAACTATTCTGATTCCAATACTTAAATTGTGGCCTTCATGTTCTAGATAAGGAGAACTAATAGAATACAGGTGTTAAATTATTTAAGGTACATTTAAATTATATTTTTTTCTGAATTACATTTTAATAATTTAACAAAAGTATCTCAGTGTCTTTATTCTGCACATTACATGCTGATTTTCTTTGCTTAAAGGAGGAGATCTACCATTTGTTATTCTCAATGCACCATAATTAACCAATTTGACTGAGGGGTCATTATTTTGTATCCACTCTATGTCAGATATGTTTTATGGGCTCTCTGAGCAGCACAGGTGCATCTCTCATGTGCATTCCTAAAGAATCACATTTTTAAATGGATATTTTCCCAGTTTAATTCAAATAATAACTCCCATGAATATGGCCACAAAGATTCAGTTACACCAAACATGAGTGGTATTTGTAAAAAGACAGTTTTCGAGCATGAAGAAAATCAAATAACTGATGCATTTGTGAAATCCTTATTATGCTTTAGGGTTTTGAATATTTGATTCATCGGAGGTTTAAAACTGCACATATGAGCCATTTTTTATTTTATTTTTATTTTTTGGCCATTTGATGTAATATGTTGAGGCTAAAACTTATAAACCCCAACCGACATCTGTAAAAAACATAACTCCAACTGCCAGCATATCTAAGCATTTCTACATATGTGCAAGCCGGGTCAAGGGCAGGGCTTACAAACCACTTTTGACTGGACCCAAAAGCATATGCTCCTGGACTCACCATGCTTTAAAGGTTCCCATCCGAGCTACCTACATAGTCAGTACCGGTGTAAAAGTTCAAATTCAGCCAGTGTAGCACTTAGAAGCAGACCTAGCTCAAACAAAATGGCAGAAATTCAGAGAATTCGTGATGAATTCTGTTTGATGCAGTGAAAGTCTAGTAAAGTGGAATTATTAACCATTCTACAATTTCAAGGCCTAAGTTCCAGTTTCTAAAGCTTTTCTCTTTTCTTCCATTCTTAATGAAAGAGTGTTTTATGATTTAAAAAGTGATTTATTGTGGCACTACACTACTCAGTATTTTGGGCTGTACTACCTACCATCTCTATGCCACAGATGAGTAGTTTAAAGACCGCTTTTACTAGAATTATCTGGAAGCAATATAATCACAGAATTGTTCTTAATAATCTTGCATTCCAATGCAGGCAATTCTGAATTAATCATTCTTAATCACTACTGAAATTCAAAATAAAATTCCTTGCATGACTCTACCTGAATAGTAATAAAACGGAGTCTTCACTAGCAACTGTTGGTCTAAAATGCAATAGCAGAGCTGAATCCACAAATTTTGAAGAAGCTCAGGTCTAGCCCTGGATTAAGGTCCAAATTTCATTACTGCCTCTACCCAGTCAGAATACAGATACGTGTAAGTGCTTGCAGGATTGCAAACTTCCATTTGTGAATAATTTTACAAACATGAATAGTACTACTGGCTTCAATAAACTGCATTAATGTAAAATTACTCATATATAAGTGGTTGAAGAATCAAAATCCATCTGATTGATGCATATTTGCAAACTCTGGAGCTATGTATTCATTTGGATATTATTTTAACAAGGATCTAAGCTTTGTGAGATTTTACAAAATGCCACCCTCTTCTCTGTCTTTCTGTTCCAGGGAGAGGGGATGCCTGAAAAGACCAGGAGGAGAAAGACCAGTCCCAAATGTGAGGACGAAGAAGACTGGCTACTTTGAGGCTTTTCCCGTCTCCCACATCAGGTGCACTGAAATTTAATGAGACTTAGGGTATGTCCACACATCAAAGTTATTTCAGGATACTAGAGGTATCCCAAAATAGCTACGCTGAGTCTTTTGAACATGTCTGCTATTCCAAAATATAGTCGACATGCTATTTTGCCATCCTCGTAAGCTTCATTGTAAGAGGAGTAACGGATGGCTCAAAATAGCACTGTATTTTGAAATTTGGTGCTGTATAGACAGCACCAAATTTCACAATAGCCTATTTTGAAATAGACTCAAAATAAGTACACAATTTGCATAGTGCAAATTGCATATCTTATTTCGAGTTCAGAGTGCAGTGTAGACATAGCCTTAGGATCTTAAGAAGAGGAGGTGCCTTTTGAGAGTCCCATTAGGTATGTTTGTCTTTCAAAAAAGATTCAGACACCTAACTCACTTTTGAAAAAAATATTTTTTACCCTTTTTAGTCTTTTATATACTTTGCTATAACCACTGTACTTTATGGGATTTTTCTATTTTATGACAAAATATGATTTTAAAACATTTTCAGAGTAATTATATTTAATCGATTTTGCTATTCAAGGCAAAGAAAATTATATGCAGAACCTGCCTTGAACCTGTCAATTATTTTTATATGGATATTATGAGGGCTCTCCTGCTTGTCTGTTTCTTTTATGAGAAAGCACTTCTGTTGTTGAATGGCAGCAAACATAGAATCTGATAATATGGTGGCATTTCATTCAACAGTCACTCCAGGTAACAGAAGAGAGGTCTAAAAGAAAAATGTCTTCTGTAATGAAGATAAAATCTTATTTTAAAATAAGTTACTCATGCATGGTTTAGTGCTTAATGAGCTATATTTGAAAAGATGGCATAGAGAGTAACGAGTTGTGGGCTGTCCACGGTGTGTCCGCAGATGGCTGATAAGGCCAATGCAGGCATGAAATGTTCTGCCATATGTCGGGCAGACATGTGCAGGCACCACTGTTGCAGCGTTTGCAACTCTGGCTTTACGGAGTGCTCGCTTCTCTTGTGCTATGGTTGTCCTTCTGGCTTCAGATGTTTGACAGCCTTGGTGGATCAGCATGCGCCATGTCGATCGGTCTTGTGCCAGGGTCTCCCAGGAGGTGGTGTCGATATCCAGGGACTTGAGAGAGGCTTTAAGTGTGTATTTGTATCTCTTCTTTTGTCCCCCGTGCGATCGCTTTCCTTGAGACAGCTCACCATAGAAGAGCTGTTTAGGGATGCGATGGTCTGGCATCCTTGCAACATGGCCAGCCCAGCGTGTCTGGGCTTTCATCAGCAGGGTGTGAACTGACGGCAGGCCTGCTCTAAAAAGGACTTCTGTGTCTGGCACCTTGTCCTGCCACCGGATCCTCAGAAGTCTGAGGAGGCAAATCGTGTGGAAGTGGTTCAGTTGCCTAGCATGCCTCCTGTATACAGTCCAAGTTGAGACAGATTGCAAGTGCTTTGGAAGATAGGGTCATAATGATCTGGACCAACTGGAGAAATGGTCTGAGGTAAACAGGATGAAGTTCAATAAGGACAAATGCAACATACTTAATTTAGGGGGCAACAATCGGTTCCACACATATAAATTGGGAAGTGACTATCTAGGAAGAAGTATTGCAGAAAGGAATCTAGGGGTCATAGTAGACCCCAAACTAAATATGAGTCTATAGTGTGACTCTGCTGCAAAAATATCAAACATGATTCTGGGATGCATTAACAGGAGTGTTGTGAGCAAGACACAAGAAGTCATTTTTCCCTCACTGTTTAGGCGTCAACTGGAATATTGTGTCCAGTTCTGGATACCACATTTCAGGGAAAATGTGGAGAAATTGGAGAAGGTCTAGAGAAGAAAAACAACAGGTCTAGAAAACATGAGCTATGAGGGAAGATTGAAAGAACTGGGTTTGGTTAGTTTGGAAAAGAGAAAACTGAGAGGGGACAATATAACAGCTTTCTAGTAACTAAAAGAGTGTTACAAGGAGAAGGGAGAAAAAATATTCTCCTTAACCTCTGAGAATAGGACAAGAAGCAACATGTTAAAAATGTAGCAAGGGAGGTTTAGGATGAACATTAGGAAAAACTTCCAAATAGTCAGGGTGGCTAAGCACTGGAATAAATTGCCTAGGGAGGTTGTGGAATTTCCATCATTAAATCTGTTTAGATAGCTATCCAATAGGGATGATCTAGATGGTGCTTAATCCTGCAATGAGGGCAGGGGACTGGACTTGATGACCTCTTGAGGTTCTTTATAGTTCAATGATTCCATGATTCCATGTTATAAAGCTTAGAGCATGACTAGATGTTTTCAGAAGCCAAAGCACATTTGTAGGAAAAGAAATACTTGTGGTCAATAAAAGTGTTTCCTGTGCCTTCTTTTCTGGATGCTAATATAATAAAATATATATGTTAGACACCAAAAGAAGTGGCAATTGAGACTTTTAGTTGGACTGTTCAGTGTTACTGAGGTAAGAGCCAATTTTAAGTCCATCTCTTCAGTGTCCCATGGAATAGTTAGCTGAATTTTACATGGAGAATTTGCCTGAACAGAAGACTTTTCACAATGTTTTGATAGCTATATTGAAAATAAGTTACAGAGGTTTTCTTTGACCTAAAAGTCAATAGCCAGGAATTTTGTGTAGTTTGTTGGAGACTGCCAATCAGTGCTCTTCAGCAGTCTGACACAATGACATTGTCTGGAGATGTATGACAGGAAAGGGGTTACTTGATAATTACCTGTTGTGTTCCCTACCTCTGGGGCATCTGGTATTGACCACTGTCAGCAGACGGACTAGATGGACCTTTGGTCTAACCTACTATAGTCATTCTTATCTTCTTATGTTAGTTGTCTTAGTTCAGATTTTAGTTCAAAGGGCCAGATTTAAATGCCAATTCACAGGAGTAAACCTGGAGTAATGGAGATCAGAATCTGTTCCAACTGGCCCCATCACAAATATTATCAATATATGATATTAATTAACAATTTTGCTGGCAACTGCAGCCTGAACTACTTTCGTAAACCTAGAAATGGACTCTGTTGGTCAGATTTGAGACAAACTGACAAGGGAACATGGTAGAGCTTTCATTGCCCAGTAGGACTGTTTCCCTGGATAAACAGAAAGCTTGAATTTCCATTGCAGTCTTTCTTTGTACATAAGCAAGAACAAATTCTATATTTATGCTAAATTCTGCTCTGTAAAGAGTTACTCCACAATGGAAGCTCATGATACTAACTGCATTTTGTTAGTCTCTAAGGATTCGTCTAGACTGCAGGCTTCTTTTGGAAGAAGCTTTTCTGGAAGAGATCTTCTGAAAAAACTTCTTCCGAAAGAGAGCGTTCACATTGCCAAAGCACATTGAAAAAGCGATCTGCTTTTCGAAAGATAGCGTCCACATTGAATGGCCGCTATCTCACATTTAAGCTGTGATTACTATGGCTCGACTGGCCACCAGGACACCTGCGCTTTTTTCCTCTTTTCTCTTCTTTTGAAAGAACTCCCTCTTCCCCGTCCACACACACCTTTTTCCAAAAGAGCTTATTCAGAAAAGGCTTCTTACTCGCAGAAAGAGGTTTACCAATGTAGGAAAAACGCCTCTGTTATTTATTGTTTTTCCCGAAAGAACATGATTGCATTGTGGATGTAAGTGAAGTTTTTTCCGAAAAATGGCTGTTTTTAAAAAAAAAAAAAAAAAAAAAAAAAACCCTCTGTAGCGTAGACATAGCTTAAGGTACTGCAGGACTTTTCATTGTTTTTTAAGTTTCTACGGTAGTTGTGAACAGAATTCATCCATGTGACTGTATTGTATGTGTCCTAATCATTGTGGGTCAAATGCTTTTGTTACCCTATCAAGCTTTTATGAAAGTTTTATCAATTTTCTAGAAAAAGATTCTAGTAGATCACAAATCGAATGTGAGTCAACAGTGATACTACTACAAAAAAGACAAATATCATCCTGGGATGAATTAATAGGAATGTCCTATGTAAGACACTTGTCATCAGTAAAGCCTTCATTGGAATAGTGTGTAGAGTTTGGTTGCTATGCTCTGGAATCTTTCCAATTTTTTCACATCTTTCTTAAAATGTGGCACCCAAAACTAAGAGGTTAAGAAAACATGCCCTATGTGGAAATGTTGAAAGAAGTGGTCCTGTTTAGTCTAAAGAAGAGAAGGCTGAGTGGACATATGTTAACAGTCTTCAAATATATGAAAGGCTGTTTATAAATAGGACAGTGAGCCGTTGTTATCCATGTCCACTGAGGTCAGGACAAGAAGTCATCCATTTCAAATACTTGCCCTGTTAACTGACCTTAACCTCCCTTGCTGCAAACTAACTTGTCTATGAATTTATACATATCCTATGGGTATGATTTCCAGTTCACATAGATACATTCATGCTAGCTCTCATTGGAACTAGTGCCCTGAATAGAAGCATAGTGGGTGCAGTATGGGCAGCAGAAAGGCAGTAAGGTCTAGTCCTGACCAGTTCTGCCTGTCAGGCACAGAAGAATTTCAGGAGGATAGAATTTCATTACTGCGCATAATACACCAACAAGGTTACTTTTTTTTTAAAGTATCTACATGAGCTAGGAATCTCATACCCAGCTTCAAGTATAGGATAGATAAGTGTTACAGTTTGTTACCTTGGGAAGTTATGGGTCATCAGGAACAAGTTAAAGAAACTCGTGAGGGATGATCTAGGTATTTTATGGTGCCTCGGTGGAGGAGAACAGGGCAGGAAAGGTGACTTAAATGTTATTTTGACTCCTTCAGCCTTCTATTTTTATAAAAATATCAATATCTGGCATAATGACTCTCCATTTCTAGAGTCATGTTAGAGCTGTAGTTTGTTTTGTTTTGTTTCATCAAAATTTTCACAAAATAGAAGCTATTCTGTTTTAATGTCAATTAGTTTGTAAAGTAAATATTGCCTGTTGTTAACATGAAACCAAAAGTGGGTTACATATTAAGCAAAAGCTTCTTTTAATTAGTTAACAGCTAACAATATGCACTATATATACACGGGACAGTATTAATATAGTTATGTAAACAATATCCAATAGCTATCTGTCTGGATATATGATCATGAGCAGTAGATTGTTTATTGTCAAAGATCTGAGTGGCTGATAAATGCTGGCAATAGCTTAAATTCACTGGAATGCTACACAGCTGCGGCATTAGTCAGACTTTCCCTTTTCTGAATTCTATAATCCCTTCAATATTGTATTAAATATGTTTTCAATATTTATGTGGATAAAAATGTGCTGAATGTTGCAACTCTTCAATTCTGACATTTGTCACACAGGAAATCTGTATAAAGCAGAAGATAACAGCATATTTATTGTCAAAGCCCAGTGAAATGTTTTCTTTTGTATGGCTCATTCATATGCTTGTGCTAGGGATATTTGCAACATTCAGTACAACTTTCTTATCAGTCAGAGGTAAGGGCATGTTAGAATTATTGAAGCCAATTGTAAGGCCTTATTGCTTAGCAGAACATACCGAATTGTCCCGTTGCCATATGTGAGAATCTGAGTCCCTACATTTTTCTGTGTCACAATGCAGTGGAATAAAAAATAATAACTGTTTTTGGATTTGTTATGCTCTTCAGTCCAAATCCTTGGCAAGCCAGAAATAGAAATGGTTTAAGTGGGGTTTTTTAATTAGCTTTCCTAAAGGATCAGCCAGTCTATTGTTTCCTGATCGATTTCCCCTCAACTCCCAAAAAAGTCAACTGAACAATGAGGCAGTTTATTTAGAGAATGGTGATTACAATTAATGATGGGGGGAAAGAATGTGCTCCTCTTATATTGTGGGGTCAAAATTTAGACAAGGAACCAAAACACATGAGATTGACATTAACCATATGGTCTAGCACAATCCTTATGAAGGCAACTTTCAATATGCCTGAACACTTTTACCTACAATTACTTCTCCAGCTGCTGCTTAAAAAAAAAAAAAACACACATACACACCAAGCTGAAGGAACTCTAAATGGAAAAATGGAAACCATGGATGACCCTTTGGCGCTTATGATGAACATTGTAGATATGAAGTCTCAGAAGTGTGGCTGTGTTAGTCTGTCACTTTAAAAACAACAAGCAGTCATATGGCACCTTAGAGACTCACAAATATTATCATAAGCTTTCGTGGGTAAAATCCACTTCAGCAGTTGAAGAGGGTTTTACCCAGAAAAAGTTCATGATATATTTGTTGATTTCCACATGACTGCTTGTTTATTCTAGATACAGAATGACTGAGAATATGCAGCATGTTGGAATTAGAAATAGAGCTGGTCAGTATAAAAAATCAAATGAAAATTCATTTTAATTAAATTTTGGCGACCTTTCCCTGCATTTTTCACCTAGTTGTATTAGTATTAGCTTGGCTGGAATCTGGAAGTGGCTTACAGGGTCTTTCAGCTCTAAATTACCCATTAAAGCAGATTAATAGAAGATGACTGTCGCATAACTGAAGGATGAATTTCAGAGGGGTAGCCATGTTAGTTTCTAAGGTGCTGCAAGACTATTTCTTGTCTTCTACCAAAAATGTAGATGGTATCATTACCTACAGCCCCCAATTCGAACCCTTCCAATGCATTATCAACAATTTACAACCTATCCTGGAAAAGGACCCCTCACTCTCACAAGCCTTAGGGCACAGACCAATCGTCACCTACGGACAACCCCTTAAACTCAAACAAATTCTTTCCAATAACCATGCAGCACACCTCCATCATACTCATCCAGGAACACACCATTGCAATCAACCCCGATGCCAACTCTGTCCACACATCTATACAGGCGATATCATCACAGGACCTAACCATGTAAACCACCACATCAGAGACTCGTATAACCTCACATCCACTAACGTGCTCTATGCCATCAAGGGCCAGCAATGCCTCTCTGCCATGTATATTGGCCAAACTGAATAGTCTTTCCTAGAAAGAATTAACGGACACAAATCAGATATCCAAAAAGGCAACACACAGAAACCTGTTGGGGAACATTTTAACTTGCCTGGACACTCATTAATGGATCTCCAAGTCCCAGAATTATTTCAAACCAATTTCAAAACCAGCTTGACAGGAAAGCTAAAGAACTTAATTTCTTTTACAAGTTTGATTCCTACAACAGAAGTCTAAACAGACATTGGATGGATGGCCCGCTACATTCCACATCCTAATGACATAAAGAAACAAAGGGTACTTAAAGTGGGTACTAACTATATTTATCAACTTTATTTAGCATGGACACTCTAACTGACAATTTCTTTCCCCATTTTTTTCTTCTTTCTCCTCCTCTTCCTCCCCCCCCAACCCTGCTCTGTGCTATTTATTTGAAAACTGGAATGACCCCTTAAATTCTACTCATCTAAAGAAGTGGGATGTGTCCACGAAAGCTCATGATACCATCTACAGTTTTTGTTTGTCTCTTAGGGTACGTCTACACTACAGCGCTAATTCGAACTAACTTAGTTCGAATTAGTTAATTCGAACTAAGCTAATTCGAACTAACGCGTCTAGAACTAAAAACTAGTTCGAATTAGTATTTTGTTTTTGTTTTAAAATTAATTCAGCTATAAGGAACATTCTTTAAAGTCCAGAAGCCTTATAATAAGTAGAAGTTACCATACAATAGTCTAGAACACAAATCTTTTACATACTCTCTCTCCATGCTAATTTGTTTTCATGTAGTCTCCTGACAGAGACCCTGACAGACATTGACTGGTAGAATGATTACACTTGAGCTGAGGTAAATGTAAGAAAGAACGAATAGGTGACATACTAATACCAGCTGTATTCAATTAGCTTGAATACTACACACTATAGCAGCTAACTTCTACATAAAACTCTTTTGGGTGGTAAAGGAAAATTAAATGTGGCTGAGATTAACCAACAATTGCGATGTATAAAAATGTCCACTTCATGATACTTCCTTATAAGCTACCCCTCCAGCTGGTGTGCACCTTTGTCTTCCACATCTACATCCCATTTTCCTAGTCTTTTGGGCTATGTCTACACTGCAGAGCTATTTTGGGATACCAGAAGTGTTCCAAAATAGCTATTCTGCGTCTATGGAAGCAGCCCATTATTTTGAAATAGATTTTGAAATATGGGAAGCATATTCCGATGATCCGGTAACCCCTGTTCTACAAGGGCTAAGTGGCATTTTGGAATAGTGAGTTATTTTGAAATTTGGTGCTGGGTAGACTATAAGCTATTTTGAAATTACATTGAAATAAATTATGCAATTTGCATAGTGCAAATTGCATGGCTCATTTTAAAGTAAGGGTGCAGTGTAGATGCCCCCTAAGTTTGCCAATAACTTCAGCAGAACTACTTGAAGGCTTAAAATTAAATATATATGTAAATGCTTGTAGGTTTGGATCTATGATGTCAGAATCTGTTTCACTGGACCAAAACTACAGATATGCTCAGTTTACAAGATTGTACCTGAACAGTTTCATAGTTATAAAGCACCTGATACTTATCCGAGGGAAAATTGGGAGGTTCACAACATAAAACTAGAGGGGAGAAAATAGGGTCAAATAGTTTATAAAAGTATGCCTCTATGTATGTGCCCCAAATCATATGATCCTAGCTTGTTGCCGTGTTTCATTGTATACTTAACTAATTTGTTTTCCAATGTCACCACATTGTGTCATGGCATTTTTTGTTTTAACATATTTTCCTCTCGGTGAATGTGTTTTAAATTAATTTTTCCCAGATGCACACGTTTTCAATACACTATGATTTTTTTTCTTTTCTATTCTCATTTTTACATTGTCTAGGTCTCTGTGTATTTCTTTTCTTTCTTCTTTTCTTTTTGCTTCCAAATTTAGTGACAAGTTTGAATTCAGTAACTCCAGGAAATTTCATTAAGATGAATCTATTTGTAGATTAATAATGAAACTGTGTAATAAGGACCCTTTCTCCTCTCTGTATTACACAGACAATGTAATCTCCTAGCACAATCACTCAAAACCTCTCTTAGGTTTAGTTCATTCTCTGAGGTGTTTTAAGCAGCTTGTTTCTATAATGATACCCTGCTATACAGCTATCCCCCTAAATGCAAGAATTATATCTGAAAGCTGGTGAGGTCAAACTGGTCTGATAGCATTTCCTTAACCTTAGATTATGTAAAGAACTTACCAAAATATTCTCAAATATCTATTTTAGGGGTGAACTATATAAACATGAAATCCAAACTACTAGTAAATGATAAGTAAATATTTTTGTTCAAAGTTAAGCAGCCTATGAGTATGTCTAGACTGCATACCTCTGTCAGCAGAGGGATGCAGATTAGGCAGGTCGACATTGCAAATGAGGCAGGGATTTAAATATCCCATGCCTAATTTGCATAAAATGGCTGCCGTGTTTTGCTGACTCAGCACTTTGTCAGCAAAAAGTGGCAGTCTGGAGAGGGATCTGTCGAGAAAGAAAGCCTTTTTCGACAGATCCTGTAAACCTCCTTGCAGGAGGCATAAAGGCTTTCTTTCTCGACAGATCCCAGCTAGACTGCCGCTTTTTGCCAACAAAGTGCTGAGTTGGCAAAATGTGGCGGCCATTTTTATGCAAATTAGGCATGGGATATTTAAATCCTTGCCTCATTTGCAATGTCGACCTGCCTAATCTGCATCCCTCTGTCGGCAGAGGGATGCAGTCTAGACATACCCTATATTTCCTAATTGAGTTTGGAATCATAATAACCAGTACACAAAACACTTGCAATGTTCCAGAGAGCTAGAATTGGTGTCAAGAGACTTCATGAACAAGTACACAACTAAAAATAACATTAAACTTGGAATTCCATGAGCATGACTGGATTAGACCTGCAATGTGTATACACAGATATAAGTAAAGGGAATATTTGTTTGCCTTTTAATATGAAATCGTCATCATCATATCTACATTATTAAAACCACGGTTGCAAGCCAAGAATGATTTGTTATCAGGCACCTTATGTTCCTTTTGGCAAACAAAAGCAACCTTTTTATGTCCAGAAGTCTCCGCTATCGATATTTTAAAAATACTTTTTTTTCAGAAAACTCTTTGAGTCTCTCTTTACCCATTCAACATATTTAAACCCAACCCTGTACTATTGCCACACAAATCTCAGACCCATCTCTTCCATCCCAGACATCCCTGAAGGTTTCCTGCTGATGGGCTTGGGTTGAACTTTTTACTAGGAAAACTGAATTTACTTAGGGAGAAAAAAAAAGTCATGTGGCAGGGCTATGGCAACAATAATATCTCCGCTGCCAGAAAACACTTACACTGGGTGGCTCAGATGGCCCCAAACACTTAAGAGCATTTTTCTTATACTGTAAATTCCCTGTAGCACATTAATTTCTACCGAGAGCTAGTACCTGTGCTCTCTAAAGCAACTGGTCTTAAGTTTATTAGCTTGCAAGACAGAAGAATAACAGACACATATCACTTGCATTTAACAAAGCTAACTTTCATGGTTTTCCTTATTTTTTCATATGCACCACACATTTCTCTTCAGTTGGAAAAACACATTTGAAACAAGTTCTGAGTAACTTCCCATGAAGTGATTTTCCAAAAAGTCCTAAATATTTTACCAAATACTGAGATCCTTTTCAGAACATTGTAAAAAGAATTCAAAAACCCAGTGGGGAACCTTCTCCACCAAAACCTTTCACAACCCTACTGTGATGATATATATCCTCTTTCCTGGCATCATGAGAAATCAAAACCATTCCTGAACTGACACAGGAGTTATTAGACTCTCTTTCCAGTTGTAGTTGTTTCAGTGGAGCAAAAAATTCCTTTGTGCTGTCCATCAACGAGAAACTCAAGTAAAGTAGCAAATCATGTATTAGCTTGTATACAGTAGTAATGGTTATCAACAGTGTAATTTGAGCCCACAAAGGCTTCAAACTGGACTTTCAAATGCTATTCTCTCTCAAGTAAAGTCTGTGGCTGTGTCTAGACTACATGCCTCTGTCGTCAGAGGCATGTAGATTAGACACATAGGCAAAGGCAAATGAAGCCGCGATTTAAATGATTGCGGCTTCATTTACATTTACATGGCTGCCGCGCTGAGCCGACAAACAGCTGATCAGCTGTTTGTCCGCTCAGTGCGCTAGTCTGGACGCTCCCCTGCCAACATCAAAGCCCTTTGTCGGCAGCCCTGTTATTCCTCGTGGGATGAGGTTTACCGGGACTGCCAACAAAGGGCTTTGATGTCGGCAGGGGAGCGTCCAGACTAGCGCGCTGAGCGGACAAACAGCTGATCAGCTGTTTGTCGGCTCAGCGCGGCAGCCATGTAAATGTAAATGTAAATGAAGCTGCGATCATTTAAATTGCGGCTTCATTTGCCTTTGCCAAAAAAACAAATCTACATGCCTCTGCCGACAGAGGCATGTAGTTTAGACGTACCCTATGTGTTCAAAGATCAGTCCCAAAGAAATAACCCTCAAATTATATGGGTATTATTTATATTATATTAATCAGATGTGCCTGCCTTGAAGTCTCCTGTTTAGGTGCCATTAGTCAAGTAGACATTGGGCTGTTCCATTTGGGAAACTTGGGCTCAGAAGCACTTTTAACACATTCTTATCGGTCAGGAAGATATTGAAAGTTGAAAAAGAAAAGGAAGAAAGAGAAATTTGATCAATGTAGGTGAAGGTAAGTGGGTGGCCAGCCAAGTCAGACACAGAGCACATTATTGTGGGCTATTCTCACAGCAACCACATTTGTATTGGCTTCAAAAGAAGTCACACATGCTTTCCAAGCTTACGGTAAAGTACCATGTTAGAGGCTTCTGCAGGAGAAGGAAATCCTGAATTGAGAATCAAATGGAAAAGTAAAATCATAACTAAATTCTATTAACTTTAAACTGTCTTTTAAGGTTCTCTTTGCCTTTTTTTTTTTTTTTTTTGAGGGGGAATGGCTGGTGATCTGTCCTGCAAGATTACTTACCAAATTACTGAACACTGGTATTTAACTAAATGAAACTCCAGGAACTAAAACAGAAGAATTTGAAGATTCTTCTCTAGATCCCAGTTTTCTCACTATTGGCTATTGAAGGTGGGAATAGGAATGAACCCGAGATGATTTTGACATCTATGAAGACAACCAACATCCTAGAGTAACAATGAAAGGAATTTCAAGGAGAACTAAGTTTTTTTGTTTCTCTTCCTCCGGACTTTTATTATCAGTGACATTTGGTAGCCTCTTGAAACCGTCAATATTAAAAGTAGAGAGACTTTTTTCTCCTCTCTCTCTCTCTTTCTCTCTCATACACACACACAAAACACACATCAGCTTTTGTCTGAGGAAGAGGTATTACATTCAATCATAAGGAATAAGAATAGCAATATTTTACAGTTTAACATTTTCTTTTAATTTATACAGGACTTGGGTGTCTCTGCTTGTAAAAGCTAATTTTTTCACAGCTGCACAATCTGATATCAAAAGGGACAAATCTTCATTACCTAACTGTCAATGACAAGTAGCTCAGGAGAAATCTATGCTGTACTGAAAATAGGGATCTACACATGTTATTCAAACAGGGTAGTTATTTATCAGAAAGCTCATCTTGCTCTCTGCCCAGTTTCAGAAGACTGACACAGCAAAATATTTACTTTTTTCAGGGTGAGTGGCTAGAATATTTGGCTAGAATATTAATGGAGGAAAACAGGAAGATCAGGACATACTTGCAATATGTGGAGAGTGATCTACAGGTTTCATTTGGACAATTTCAAAAGCAGTGTAAAAAACAAAATAACATTTTTACATGCAGTTTTAAATAAAATAGGTTTGTTATGAGAATTAGTGCTTTTGAAAACCCATCTATAAAGTCAACCATTATTCCTATTTCCAGAAGGTCTTCACAGTACAATGGGTTTAAAGTAGCAGTAAGTACAATTGAAAGGCACCCTTTATTGGGGAAAATATTTCTCTGTCATATTGCTTTGAATGTGATTATAAAAGAAAGAGGTCCTTGAACAATAATGTAGTCTTTCTGGTGCTGGTAGCAAAATATTACAACCTAACGAAGAAGCACTAGAAGCAAACTATTGTATGATTTTGCCACAGAAGCGGGACTGGAGGGGGAAAACTTAGTTTAAGCTTTGGGATAATGATCATTACTTCATCTGTACATACTATACTGCTCACCCATGATTAATATACGCTTCTAGCCTATATTAATCATGGATTCACAGTCCTCTAAGTGTGGTTGATTTTGGCTTTACTTTGACTACTATAGCTCTTAGGCCAATAAAAAGCTGAACTTAATTTCACCAATAAATGCTTTCAAATATGATAGTTTATTGTAACAGTTAGAGAATGCAGTTTATAATTTAAAGCTGTTGTGCAAATTTTAGACATTGATTTGTTAAATGTCTTTTCATGTATCCTGGGGGGGGGGGGGGGATTTTAAGATGTTTCCAAATGATTTCACCAAACACAACTTGCAGAATAATTTGAAAATTCCAGACATTTAGAAGCTCCCCCTGAGCAAAGGCTACTCATATTGTTCATTCCCTTCTCTGCAACTCATGTGACAGTGTTCATCCCTGGGAATCAACACAAGGTCTACGGTCCTCACAAAAAAAAAAAAAAAAAAACACGCTTAAGTGGGACTTCAGTGGTTCATAAGTCTGGTACAGGTCGTGTGCACATAGGTGAATTTCAAGCATTAAACATTAAGTGGCTGTACTCTGGGCAAAATTTACCCAAAGCCAGAGGGTTGGTGCAGGCCACTAGAAGCCATCCCTCCTACTTAAACCCCACCTAGTTGAAACATCATTCCGGATTGCCTCTGTAATCTCTATATACCACCCCATAAAAGGTGTCCATATCAGTGGGGGTTGAGAGGAAAAGGCAGGGGTAAAGCAACAGGTCTTTATTTATTTTCTAGAGGTTTTTTAGCTTTTAATCAATATTAAAATTTAAAAAACAGATACATCAGTATATGCATAAAGTCATGAAAAGGCATCTACATGTGAACCATAGATGAGTCAAAAATGTTACCGAGTACTGTAATAATACAGTTATTGCCTTGCAGGAATACATCGGTGCATCTAATCTTGTATGTGATTTTTGGCAATGTTGATACTACACTTTTAGATTATTCTGTTCTAAACTTCTGAGAAAATATACAGATGCATATGCACATGTCAACAGCTTTAAATGGCTTAAGTTAAAAATAAATGCTACAATTGTTAGGTACTCAGTTTTTCCCATAGAACTTCACCATGTTTCACTATATCTGGAATTGTAATTTTCACATTATAAAGCATTCAAACAATTAGGAACTCTTATTCTCCTTCATTGTAATAGCCTATAAATGTAGTGTCACCATACATGGAGTCTATAAATGGAGTGCTTAATATGTAGCCAGACTGAGTGAAGTGGGATACGTTTTTTATGGAATGATAATGTTTTACTTTAATTCATGAATGACAGAGCAAAACCAATTATAGTTAAAAATTATGAAGCAGGCATTACAATCTGTCCATTGATACTTTATGTGTATAATATGAACCAAGTATAAAGTTTGTTTTTGATAATGTATTTAAATGTTTGTTTTTTCCACAAATGTATTTTCAGCAAAAATACCATTTATTGAGAAAAGAATTGATGACAATGCGAATAATAACCTATGAATAAATAGGAGCTTGATCCTACTACCATTGCAATAGCAAGTGCTCATTTATAACAAGGAGGACATGAAAGGATCCCTAACTATCATAAAATCCAAATAAAGATGGAGGACTTTCTTTCAAGTTTAGAGTTCCACTATAGTGGCTGAACTCCCCACCCCTCACAGACATGCAATATAAACAAAGTGGGTAACATTTAGAAATTGGTCAATTACCACTACTGATGTGGCATGCGTGGTTTTTTTTTTCAATCCCACAATAATTTTGGTATTTGAACATTGGTTTTCATCCTGAATCAGGACAAGAAGTCTAAATATTGAAACTTTTCACAAAACAAAATTGTTCAAAAAAATTGCTTCAGAAATGTTTTGACATTTTAATTCAAAACTAATCATTTTGACAGTCCCAGATATAAACCTTTCTTTTGCATCAGTACTATGCTTTGTGCCAGTCTAAGATTTACCCACAGGGAGAAAGCAAGCTGTATAATGGGACATGTAGTAAGGCAAGCGGGTCTCAGAAGAGAAAAGCAGCATCAGAGGCCAAGAATAACAACTGCTTAGCACTTGTATGGCTCAGACAGACAAAGATTGCAATGTCAACCCAAAACAATGTTGATTTATTTACTTATTTATTTTTCTGGAGGGAAATGTTGACCAAAATTTATCTGTTCTGGTGGAAAAAAATCTTGATTTCAACTCAACTTCATTCTCTTAGAGGAAAATTAGGTTTTGTTTGTTTGTTTCCATCACATTCACAAGCTACTACAATATTTTAGATTCAAAACAGTGGGAATTACTGTGCGATGTTCATCCCAGTCTCAATGGCCAACACAAGGCATTCTTTGTGCCTGAAACCCTACTTGGACTTGGATAGATTAACAGCTGGGTGTTTTGTTAAAAATCAATAAATGGGTACTGCATCTGCTACAATTTCAGATACAAAATATAGAAATCATCTTAATAGGAACTGGGGAGAGAAAAAGGAATCAAAGGTAGTTGCCCAATCTAATCACATGAACCCTGAGAAGTACTGGTGGAGGTGAGGAGAGCTATCCCAGAAGTAAACACTGAAGCTTCCATTCTGAGCCAGAATATGTTATAAAAGAAAGAATAATACCCTTTTGGGACTTAAAATTAGCTAAACAATGTTAATAAAATCATGGAGGAGAATGAATCAAATGTCTGAGAAAGAGAACAAATTTCTTTTCATGTTTTGCCTCTATTCTCTTATTCATTAGCATAATATTGGCTGTGTATTAAATCTTAATGAAACTTCAGTGAATGAAAATATTCATCAAAATACAATGCTGCACCTTCCCTGGACATCCAATAGATTAGCTTTGGCTACATGTTTTGCCCTTCTGTACTGGTCTTTCTCCCTTTATCTTCTCACCATCTGCCATTCAAGGAGCTCACTCTTGGTGATTTGGTCCTCCAGCCATGGCACCCTATATTTACACTTTCAAATCTTCACAGAACAAATTATCCAGAGCAGTTCACTATCCTTTTCCTGGTCTGTGCCACACCCTTAGTGACTGGTTAGAGAATCCAGGTGGATTCTATATTCCAGGTTCTCTTTTAGGGGTCCTCTAATCAGCAGCCCAAACACATCTATTCCTTGCTGCTATTTCTCTCATCGGTCTCCTACCTTCCTGATTTCCCACCTCTTTCAGTTTGCTAGCCTCCCAATTTCCTCCTCTCAGGGAATAACCATGGAACTACCCTTTGTAGAATAAATCTGACTCCTCCCTTCTGGTCCCTAATTTATACAGGCCCCACCTGATCCTGCCCAACTGAGCCTCTTTCAATTAAATCACTGCTTCCTGTCTTCTTCAGGTGCAGCATTCTATTTAGATGCCTAATTTTGGGCACCAAGATTTGAAAAATTTGTCAGGTATTTTTAATCTAATTCATACTAAGAAAAATCCAGAATCTCAACCATGGATGTGAGTAGCTACAGGAAATTAATTAAGTCCACACTGTAAACCAATTTCAGCTACATGTAATCTAATTACTTTGAAAGGAATGGAGCTTTTCCTGTTGAGGATCTGGCCACATACATTTTTATGGTCATCAAGACAGTAGAAAATGACTAAATCTGTGGAACAACTTGAATGAATGAGGTGCAGGTTTAGGACTGTATTCCATTTTTTAATACCCAAAAGATAGACACAAAGTAAAGTTTCACAGAATATGAAATATTCATCCAATTTGTAGCAATTTTAATGAGGAATTTTGGACAACACTCAATGTTCAGATGTAGACTATTCCGCATTCACCAGCATATGTAAGTTTATAACATATTCTGCCTGTGCACTGGAAAACAGACATGGATTGCACCTTCTTTTAGCCTTGGAAAAATTTGCCCATTTTATCCGGAACAAAAGAACATGTGTAGAGAATGGCAAATGAAAGGATGTTTCACTAGTTTGGCTGCATCAGTGATCCTCTTTTACCTCTTCTTCCCCATGAACTAAGATAAAGTAACAATAAACCTGAGTCTTTGTTCAAGACTTGATCCAAAAAGACTGGCTGAAAAAATGCTGAGAGAGCTCATGAAATTCCCAGTTTAATTTTGCAAACTCGGAAGACTTAATGCTGCTTTCATTTATACCTTGTGTAAATCAGATGTAACCCCAATGAAATCAATGGCATGTCAAGTCAAACTGCTTTCAAAATAAGGCCTCACAGTTTCACATACATTTAGATGAAGTTTGCATAAATAATTATATTTCAGGATGCTATTTTCTTAATATTTACCCATTACTAGCCTTTCTTTTTCTTCTGTACCTGCCAGAAGTCACAATTATGACAACAGATACAAAATTATCAAGGAAGATACAACCTTCATTTAGCTTTATGTTAGAATTCTACAGTACTACTGGTAAATCTCTGAGGGTACGTCTACACTAGCCCTCTAAATCGATCTAGGGAGGCTAATAAGGGTGAACGGAATTGCAAATCAAGCCGGAATTTAAATATCCCGTGCTTGATTTGCATGTTCCCGGACGGTCGCCCATTTTAGAAATTGACTAGCCCGAAGTAACTGCACGCGTCTACACGCGGCAGTGAAACAGGCTTCCGATTTAAAGCCCTAAATTGAATTAGGTGGTATTCCTCCTGCAATGAGGTTTACCACCTAATTTGAATTAGGGGCTTTAAATCAGAAGCCCATTTCACTGTCACGTGTAGACGCGGGCAGTTACTTTGGGCTAATCAATTTCTAAACTGGTGACCGGCCGGGAACATTCAAATCAAGTGTGGGATATTTAAATTCCGGGTTTGATTTGCAATTCCGGTTGCCCTCATTAGCCTCCCTAGATCGATCTAGAGGGCTAGTGTAGATGTACCCTGACATTTCAATTTAATATTTTGCTGCAGAGAATGAGGATCAGAAGAGCAAGATACACTTTTCCATAATCTATTTTCATCTAAATAAAGCAAAGAATTTCTTTGGAGGGAGTGGGGAGTAAAGAGATGTTCACTAATACAAATGTGAAGCTACATTGTATATTGGATCCAAACCCTATGCTGCAATCAAACAATTATTTGTATATTTGTTGGCCAGCTTGCTGCAGTCTTATTTTAAATGAGAAGAGTCTTTCTTCCCCCTGGGACGAATATAAGTGTAATAATTTTTTCAAGATTGCAGGTTTTATATCTTCAGAATCGCAGTCTTAAGCATTTAGAGTGCCTGGAACTGATTGGACACTCTGATTTGGACATATTATTTTCTTGCACAAAAAATACAAGTAATTCCCGCTGCCAGTCTATTAAAAAAATTGGTGATTTTGGCACATGTGGAATACCAGTTTCTAACTTATTGACCCTCTTCTCAAATTTCCATTAGAGCAGAGATTCCCAAATATCTTCACAACCTAAATAGATTATATCAAAGACCATCTCCCTTCCCATCCATCTACTATGATTTGTACGGTTTTCAGATTCTGCTGTGTTATATTGTCATGCAAAAAGTCTCAGAGAAGTAGCCTTGTTAGTCTGTAAAGTGCCACAGGATGGCTTATTGTTTTTACAGTTACAGTCTAACAAAGGTATTGGATCAGGAGCTTTCATTGGTGAATCCCACTTCATCAGATGAGTTGGAGTGGAAATTACAAACTCTGGGGTATATGTAACAGCAAAAGAATTGATCTGTCAATTATAGGACCAATATAAATGAAGCTAATTAAATCAAGATGGATGTGTCTCATTCTCAGCATTTGATGTGAAGATGCAAATATTAAAGTCAAGGAAATTATCTTTGTAGTGAATTAACCTCTTAAGATCTTTATTCAAGCCTAAATTGATAGTACTGAACTTGTAAATGAATTCTAGTTCAGCAGTCTCCCTCTATAATTGGGTGATAAAAGGATGGCTACTTTTAACTCCATTATTGTATGTACCAGGAGGATAAAATATTTCCCTAAATGTCTACAGTGTCCTTCTCCTGACAAAAGCCCTCAGAAATCTCATCTTTGCCACTATCATAGAGACTATGTCTACTCTAAAGAGATTTTTTGGAAAAATGGCCGTTTTTCTGAAAAAAAACTTCACTTATGTCCATACTGCAATCACTTTCTTTCAAGAAAAAAAATTGAAAGAACAGAGGGGTTTTTCTGACATTGGTAAACCTCTTTCTACAAGGAAGAAGCCTTTTTCCTAAAGAGCTCTTTCAGAAAAAGGTGTGTGGGGTCAGGAAAGAGAGTGTTCTTTTGAAAGAACAGGAAAGAGGAAAAAGCACAGGTGACCTGGTAGCCACTCTGTCCATAATAATCACAGCTTAAATGCGAGATAGTGTCCATTCAGTGTGGACGCTATCTTTCAAAAAAGCAGATTGCTTTTTTAATGCTCTTTGGCAGTGTGGACGCTCTCTTCCGAATGAAGCCTGCAGTCTAGATGTAACCAGGGTCTTCAAAATCAGGCGCAGATTAGAATTCATTCAGAGCTTGCTCTAGTGGCTGATGAATTCATTATGACCATTGTCAGTAGATAGGCTTCTATTGTTGGAAGTATCACAAGTTGTTGCTGATCCAATTAGAAGATCCATGAGGAAAAGATGGGTCAGCATTAAGCTATGCTTTTTTCTCTTCATTCTCCTCAGGCAGATCTCAAGGATTCATGATGGGTAGCTGCTTCTCTTCCTTGAGAGCTCACATATATGGAATACTGCAAAGCTTTATTCTCAAACATTTATGTGAAGCCACTAAAAGAAGTTGACAACAGTGACAATACCACACTGTGCCATTACAACATGTTCCCTAAGTGAAACAAGTACAGGGATTAAAAAGCACCAGATTTTGAAAATAATTCACACCCTTAAGGGTTTCTACCATGAATAACTATAAGGAAGCTCTAGCTAGCTTAAAAAGCCTTTTAAGTAAGAAAGATATCATCAGTTACTCATATAGTACAAAATCTACATTCAGCTCCTCATCTGCTACAAGTTTCTTTATCTATTAAGATCTCACTGGACTTTGATAGAGACTAAATTGAAATATTGGGAGCTGGGATTAGGGTGTTTTCATTAGAAAACCTTCAGATCTCAATATGAGAACTGTACCAATAACTGGTTTCTCAGTTTGGTCACTGAACTAAAACATGAAAATTAATTCAGTATGGCATTAACCCCACCCTTTTGTTGTGGCAAAATGAAATAGTAAAAAAAAAAACCCCACTTCAGGTTAAAAGTTGAATTTATTTGAGTTGAAATGAAATATTTTATTTTGATTTCAACATTTTAAAAATGTTATCTTTTAAATAATAGATCGGAAAGTCTAAATGAAATATATTTCTGAAGCAACATGAAACATATGGAAATGCTGAATTTTTTTCTCCTCCCCCTACCCTTTCCACAAGAAACCAAAATCAACAAAAACACTTTTTAACCAACATAATTCACCCAAAAATGACCCAAAATTCTTTGGTCTACCTCAGTCTGCATTAATTTAAAAAAAAAAGAAAAAGCTTTCACACAGCTCTACTCAGGACATGTAGCTTACAATTTGGAGCTTCTGTATTTATTGATTAACATTATATAAGGTGGATACTTTTATAAAGTTCCACCTGTTTGGAAAGGGGCTCTTTCTGAATTCACTGTTTTAAAAGTAAGAAATGGCTCTGGAATTGGAAGATTCTGTTGAATTGGTGGAAATTTTTGTGTGCGCCCACTTACCAAAAGCAAAAGTTCAGCCACAGAGATTCCAATGAATTTTTTAATAATAATAATGTCTGCTGTTGCCTGCTTAAATCTTATTCAAATAGCTTGGCAGCCATTTTAGTACATATGAATCTATTTAAATCAATACCCATTAAAGAAACAGACCTATTAAATAACCACATTCACAATAAACTAAAGCACATTTGCCCAGAAAACACAGTGAGGCCTTTTTTATACAGACCCCTGACCAAAGAATGAACTTTTAATTCAGGAAAGTTAAAAATAACAGAAAGTGGATCCAATGAAGGAGTGAATTGTGAAAAGATAACAATGTTTAATAAGCACCAAAGCAAAACACCTTTCAGAGCAATGAAACTATAAATGAATGTTGTAAATGAAATAGGATCCTGTTAAAAGAATAATGTATGTGCAATGAGATGAATACCATGCATCAGACTCCATATTACCGTTTGTTGTGTTTTATATATATATATAGCCTAACATTCTTTGCATTCCTGTTCGGTACAGTCACCAAACATATTCAATTTATCCTTTTGTGAAGTCATAGAGGGACCATTCCTCTCTTAGTCTCTGTAAAGTATTATGCTAAGGCATGATACATCTAAATTAGGCCAACATAAAATAGGAACATAAGTAAATGAGGGGGTAGGAAATAAAGGACCAGGTGGTGGGAACAATCCACTGCAGCAATTATACCAGTTACCAGAAGAGCAACTGGTTAATTGTTTTTGCTCCAGCGATGCCAAGGAACAATGTCAAATTGCACTAGCTGAAGATCTGGATCAATGTGAATATGTTATAGTAAATGGGTTTTTGCAAATTCTGTGATTAAGACTGCACTAATTAGACCTCATTTGGAGTATTGTGTCCAGTTCTGGGCACCACATTTCAAGAAAGATGTGGAGATATTGGAGAAGTTGCAGAGAAGAGCAACAAAAATGATTAAAAGGTCTAGAAAATGTGACCTATGAGGGAAGACTGAAAGTATTAGATTTGTTTAGTTTAGAAAAAGACTGAGGGTACATCCAGACTACGTTCTTCTTTCGAAAGGAGATATGTAAATTTGGTGCTAATTTGCATATCTTCTTCCGATCACTTCCTTCCTTCCTTAAAAAATGGTTCTTTTGAAAAAGGAGCGTTCTTTCAAAAAACTCCTATCTAAACTGCTTTCACTTTTGTAAAAAAACACTTTTGAAAAAGCGATCAGAAGAAGATATGCAAATTAGTGCTGAATTTGCATATTTCATTTTGAAAAAAGAACATAGTCTAGATGTACCCTGAGAAGGGACATCATAGCAGTTTTCAAGTACCTAAAAGGGTGTCTCAAGGAGGAGGGAGGAAAATTGTTTTCCTTGCCCTCTGATGACAGGAGAAAAAGCAATGGGCTGAAATTGCAGCAAGGGAGATTTAGATTGGACATTAGGAAAAAGCTTCCTAACTGTCAGGGCAGTTAAGAAATAAATTGCTCAGGGAGGTTGTGGAATTTCAATCACTGAAGATATTTAAGAGCAGGTTAGATAGACAAGTATCAGAAATTATCTATATGGTGCTTGGTCCTGCCATGAGGGCAGAGGACTGGACTTGATGACCTCTCGTGGTCCCTTCCAGTTCTAGTATTCTATAATTCTATTCCTTACCAATAACTGTTTTTGTTTAGTATCAGAGGAAGAATCCCTAGGTCTCAAATGCAGCTGAATAAATTGATGATTCTATGCAGTTTATTTTGCGTAAAGCGTTTGGTCTCAAATGCAACACTACCTTACTTTTCAGTGATGTCCTCTTCTGACATAATTTGGTGGATAAAGCAAAGGCCCATAAATTAATCACAGGGCTTGACCTAATGTTAGTCTACGGCTTACACCAAACCTTTGCACTTTAGATATTTAAACTGCTATATAATTGCAGACAAGTGTACATTAAAATTGCACTATTTTGTTAGCAAAACAATTATTCTGAAATTAAAAAGTGCCAGAATTTAAGTTGTCTTTACAACTTTCCCTCTGTTGTGCATGTACATGATGATAGTCTTTAATTTTATGATAATACACTTTTTTTCTTCCACAAAACGAAAGCCTCATTCAGTGCAGAGAATGGGTGATGTTTTAGGAAACAGGCAGCTGTTTAATATTTCTTTGTATTCTCATCACTCAGTAAATGGCTCCTGATTTATTTAGTGCAAATCGTTCAAACCTTGCACTGAATAAGGAATTATTCATTTCCTCCTTGCCTCTGCTGAAATACTTATCACTGGAGCATCTGAATGCCTGGTAAGCTCATCAATATTTTATTTCCATACCTCCCTATGAGATAAGAAATTGCAATTCTTCCCATTTTACAGAGAGGGAAACAGACAAATTTACTTGAAACACAGATGGGGAATCAGCAGCAATAGAGGACTAGAACTCTTACTGATTCCAGCTCTATGTTCACTTCTTGAGGAAACACTGCCCTATGCTCTATAGCAACCATTGATTATAGGTGCAGTTGGGAGTGCACCATACTCGTAAAAATCAGGATGAGTTTCTTTGGGTTAGGCACTTGGACAATGAGGAACTCTCATTTGTTGGGCACCTGCCAAATCTGATGAAAGTGGCTTGCTTAGCATAATTTAAGAAGTCCTGTGGGGAAGACAGGGATAGATCTGAGTTTTTGTGGGTAACATTCACCAGCCTTAACCACCAGAAGAGCATCCTTCTTTTCCTCCTGTTCTCTGCCTCACTCTTTACAAGCTGCAGACTCTGGACCAAAGGAGGCAGGGCTCCCACTTACAATCTCATTCACTACACAATGTTAGCTCATTCCATGACGATTGTCCCTCCTGTGACCTGAATGAGGCAGGATCCTGCATAAAAACTAGCAAGTGATCACCTAATTAAATAATCTATTCTAATGCATATATACAAAGGAGCTGAATGAAGACCTCACAGGCCTACTAAATACTGTGCTAGGATTTCCTAGTATGAGTGTTTTGACTTTGTAGCTTAAATAATATTCTTTTAATGCAGCAAATTGTGGACAAATATCATCCCCTCTCTACATCATCAAGGTTTAAGCATGAAGTTTCACCATAGGCTGCTATCCTTTGAGCTGCAGGACTAACTACATTTGCTAATGGGGCCCTTGGGAAAGGAGAAATAGGTCGCTGGGGCTATTAGCTAGTGCCTCGTGGAGTTGTTGAGATGAGCGAGGCCCAGCGCTCATCCCTTCCTCCCCACTCTAGCTTCTTGGGGTTTGAGTGCAATAAGTAGTGCTTTGGGGGAGGGGGGGGGGGGGGTTGTGGGCCCAAAGCAGCTGAAAATGTTGGTGTTCAGTTATTACTGTGGCACAGTGCCAATATTTTACAGGCAAGTGAGAGAAACTACATAGCAATTTATAACAATCTGAATGGAATTTCAAGGCATAAAGAAAATGCACTACTCTGTCTCCAGGGCTTTCTCTCTGTTATAAGGCCTGTTGTATACCACAGGGCTGTGTCTACACTGGCCAGTTTTTCTGGAAAATCAGCCGCTTTTCCGGAAAAACTTGCCAGCTGTCTACACTGTCCGCTTGAATTTCTGCAAAAGCACTGACTTCCTACTGTAAGAAATCAGTGCTTCTTGTGGATATACTATTCTGCACCCGTTCAGGAAAAAGTCTCTTTTGCGCAAAAGGGCTAGTGTAGACAGCTCAGATTTGTTTGCGCGTCTAGATTGGCATGGACGCTTTTCTGCAAAAAGTGCTTTTGCGGAAAAGTGTCCGTGCCAATCTAGACGCTCTGTTACGAAAATGCTTTTAACGGAAAACTTTTCCATTAAAAGCATTTCCAGAAAATCATGCCAATCTAAATGCAGGGGTGTTAGAACATCTCAGTTAAGAATAACTAAGACACTATAGAATGAGATTTACTCATATTCAAATATAAATGGTTAAATATATTTAATGGTTATCTCCTAATGCTTTGTTCTCAAAGTATTTTTTCTAGTAGGTTGCTCCTCTTACTCAGCCAAAGTGATTTCTGAAGACATGAGAGCTGAAATGGTATCACTTGTACATAGCATGTAAATGTTTCATTGCTCAAGTCAGATTGGTTACATTAAAGATATAGATAGAATTATAAACTGTTGGTATGATTCTTTCTGTGCAACAAATACCACTATGGAATTTATGTACAGATTTTTTTTTTGTTAAGTGATTCTCCTGAAGAAAATATTCATTTGATTACACATCTGGTAATGAATTTAATTTTATACAATGACAAACAACAGGCCTCACTCATGATAATTATCTGGATAACCTACCAACAGCTACAAAAAAGGTGTTTAATTCATGAAAAATGTAAACAAGACCTTGAGTTTTATTTAAAACATATGGATCCAAGTCACATTAGACTTTTCAGTGGTGCAGAAAACTAATTGTACCTGATGTGTGTTAACAAAAAGAAATATAAACATTGTTTGTAAAGCAGGTGAATCTCTGCTTTCTGCACAATTGACTTACAATTCAAAGAGGAACTGAGATCAAAATCAGGGGCCCCAAAGAAGAATGAAGTGGGAAGAGGAGGGAGGGAATGAAAGGATCCCAAGAGACAGATCAGAAATGAAAAGTGAAAGCTATGATCTGATTATTATTATTCTGCATGTCCTTTTGTTTCAAGTGTCTCTTTGAAGTTGGCAATAATCTTTCAAGAAGTACTGGTGATTGCGTTCAGTGGTTGTCTCCTGTTTCTGCAGATTTTCTCCCCTAGGAATACACTATAACCAATGGGAGAAAATGGAGAGCTAACTGTCAGCTAGAATAGCTGTCCATTTTCATTTGAAGTGAAGATCTGGAACTTTTATTCCTTGCAGTCAAATAGTGAATTTCCTTAATTGTTAACATGCTTCAGTAGCTGTATATAGCTCGCCAAGAATGAAACTATACCTGAGATTTAAAAGATAGATAAAGAGTGAGTGAGTGAAGGTATGAAGTAAATCCTTAGGAATTCTAACAAAATCAGATGAAAACTAAGGATGAATGAAATGAGAACCAATATGAAATCTCATCTAACTTTCAAACTGAACCTGAAAATTAGTTTATATTCTAAACAAGGGTAGCAATATGCCATTATATAATCCCATTCTTACTGTTTCTTGATTTCCAGATCAAATTCACAAGTAATTGCCAGTCTCATAAACTCAAGCTGAGTTCTTTATTGCTAGGTAAAATAAGCAAGACAAAAAGATTCTGAAGACAGAACTTGTTTAAAAATTCTAGTGATGATGATGGACCAAAATAAATCAAGCTCAGTAATTCAGCTCTGTGTCTCTTTTTCTAATAGTACTGATAAAGCTTCTACAGGATTCAACAGTTATCTGTTCTACTGTTCAACAGTAGATAATTATGGAATTACCTGCTCATTGAGGAAGTTTATTCTTACCCGTTATTGATTAAATGTTGGGCTTATGCTACATTATTTGAATATTTATTTCCCGCCTATTTTATAAAAGATGGACCTTTTTGAATCCTACTGAGTTCTCAGTGTCAATGATATTTTAGGGCAAGGATTTCCATAGGTTAGTTGTGAATTGTGTAAAAAGTGTTTCCTTTTACTAGCAACATTTTTTCATCCCCCAATTTCCAATGTTCTTTACAAATTCTGGACCAAATCATCCCCTCTAAAGGAAAAACCTGTAAATGGATGGGAAATAGGAAATTTCACAGAGTGAAACAAGCTTAGTTTGATAACATATCAACTGCTGTGCTTTTTTTGTCTTGAGAGAGGCTCACCTTCAGACCACAAGGATAAAAAAATGCAGGGGTTTGTCATTGAACATTATGACAACTGACACTCCGATTCCACTTTGCATAGCTGTTCACTTCCTTCCTAAACCCACTGGGGCACCACCTCTTCAGTGTTCTGTGCAGTAACTTTCATACATACAGAAAAAAAAATATTACATTGACTTTATTTCCCTCCCAGGTTTTATGAAATATTTGAGTTTAAATTTGTCTTATTTTTTATTTCTCTTATTTTCAGATATAGGGATTAGTTCACCCCTCCCTACAACTGAAATATAGCCCCAAATCACAGAAGTTGTTTCAGGTGTTAGAAAAAGGTTATTGATGCACATAAAATGGCAGAACAATAGAAGAACAGAACCTCAAGGTATTTAGACAGTTAACTCCTCCTGATTTCTTTTGACTATTCTAGACATATTTACCAACGTTTGGAAAAGCACATTTGTAATTTTTTCTCTTAGTGATTGATGATTGATGGATTTACCCATCTGTTTTAAGGAAGACCACACTTGACACATTATACCATAGTTAATATAAGTTACAACATTAGATGAAAAATGGCTGGGAAAGAAGTGGCAAAAATTTGCTTTTGTGCATGAATTTATAAAGTGCTCTTTGTTTATGGCTGATATTTTTAAAGGGATCTCTTCCAAATTTCATTGATGTTAAATGAAGTAATAAATGTGAATTATTGAGTAAAATTGATCTTTATTTAATTAAAATGGAGATTTATATGTTTTTGTGAATATGAATTGGAATTATGCATGCAACTCACTGCATTAGTAAGAAAACACTATCATCTTTTCATATATATACTTTCAAGAAAATTGAAATTATTATAGTGTTTTCTTGTTAATGCAGTAAGAGTTAAATGCATAATTTCCACTTACACTCATTGGACAAAAACATATAAATCCCCCTTTAATTAAATGAGGATCCATTTTAGTCATTGATACACCTTTATCACTCCCCATAACATCATAGTGATTTGGAAAAGATCCCTTTAATAATATATAGATGTATAAATATAGATATATACACACATAGGCTACGTCTACACTGGCCCCAAATTCCGGAAAAGGGATGCAAAGCAGGTAAGTCAGTATAGGGAAATCCGTGGGGGATTTAAATATCCCCCGCGGATTTAAATAAACATGTCCGCCGCTTTTTTTCCGGCTTGGGAAAAAGCCGGAAAAAAGCGTCTAGACTGGCGCGATCCCCCGGAATAAAGCCCTTCAGGTAGGAATAAGAGATCCTCTGGAAAAGGGCTTTATTCCAGAGGATCGCGCCAGTCTAGACGCTTTTTTCCGGCTTTTCCCCAAGCCGGAAAAAAAGCGGCGGACATGTTTATTTAAATCCGCGGGGGATATTTAAATCCCCCGCGGATTTCCCTATGCTGACTTACCTGCTTTGCATCCCTTTTCCGGAATTTGGGGCCAGTGTAGATGTAGCCATACACTGAAGTGGCCTGGTTGCATTTTGATGGTGTGATATTATCATTATTATCACAGCACCCAGACAGCCCAACTATGTTTGGAAACCTATTTTGCTAAGCTCTGATCAACGCTATATAAAATAAAGGCCTTTGCTGATGTAACAATGTAAAGATCACAACTCACTCTCTGCCACCTGAAGTGAAGGCAATCATAATGCAAGAACAGGCCTCCAAATAAAGTACATTAAAATGCAGTATGGCTGCTAAAGCTAATAATTATGTTTAGTGTTCAGCCTGTAGTCCTGGAGCTTAAAACATAAAGAAGCAGAATGTATGAGTATTTTAAGAAGTTTGTATCTTTCCTGTTTGTTTCATTTGAAGAATATTAATATCTAAATTGTTCTGAGGTAAAGCTTTGCTTGTGATGTCTGTCTACCTAATGTAAAACCAATTATCAAATGGGTTAATTATTTATGATCTAGTCTGTTTAGAAAAATACTGCTGTATCCCTATTTACTAGTCTTAAAACATTCTCTATGTGGGTGGGCAAAATGACATTAGAGATCTACCACCATGCCAGCTGGCCACCTAAATGTCTCACTGTGTGTGTTCGACTTTGTTCAGTTGCCATCTGACATGAAACAGGGCTGTGACCCCTGTGATACTCCTACTTGTAAATGTAAGCTAGCCTATAAAATTGCTGTGATTCCATCAACAGTAGGTCTTCCAGTGATACGTTCTATGCTCTGTTATTTACTATATACAGTCAGTGGAAATAAGCTTTTTTCAGATCAGAAGAATGAAATAAATTTCTAATAGGGCTGAAAGTTGCCACAGTTAGGCACAAATGTAAAAATTATTTTTAAACCAAGTGTCTTGTTTACAAATCAATCTGTCTTGCAGAAAGAAGTAAAGGGCAGCAAAAGGCTCAACATTTAGATTTGTATTTCCAACATCTCAGGTGTCAGGAAAGTCTGTACCCAGATTTTACAGAAATAGAACCTTAAACAATATAGGGAATGTACAAGGTTACAGAAAAACATGTATGTGTGTTTCAAATAATGCATTTTAAGCTTCCCTCTCCAAAATTCAACTCAAATTTCCATTGTTTGGCAACTTTAACTGTAGCATCCCACTGCTCTTTTCTTTCATTCTTTCTCTTTCATGTGGTGTTCTAAAACATTTAAGTGAAATGAAGATCATTACTTCTTTGGTTATAGAAGGAAAACTATATTTAAAAAAGAGCTGAGGTCATTTCATTCCAATGCAATCCATTCTGCATTGAATGGCCTAGTGTATGGATTCAAAATTCTCTTAAGCATAAATAGCAATTCCTATGACACTTCACATTTTTAGGATTTACATTTGATTCTGACTTTGCTCACAGAGTTCTGTCCCTGTCCCATTATAGATACATACAGGGTTTATTCCAAAGCCCGGGAGGGTGGGGAGTGGCCTCTTTACTGCAAAATGTCTGAAACAGAACAGTGAAGATATTCAAGTGTATGTTGTCCCATTAAGGTTGGACATGATAGGTAAAACATGTTTTCTTCTAATCACACTTGGTTCTGCCCAAACTGTACAACCTTTCACACAACACAAATTGTGGGCGCTTCTCATTTAAAACTGGAGAAATGTAATGAAAAAATACTTAGATAATCTAACTACACCCAACCACTCCTAAGCAAAAGCACTCTGTCCTACAATCCAGTTTCTCTTCCTCCTGGAGCTTACAAAGAAATCATAATTCTGAATTTGTGTCTAAGGACAAAGGCAAGTACAATGGGCTCCATAATAAGCATTTTGCAGGAAAGAATGTAGAGCCCCCCAGCACTGTTCCAATTTTATGTGCAAAAAGTTTATGGAAAACATTTTGCTCCCAGAGCCACAAATCACACATAGTAAAATAATATTGGACTGAGATATTCAGATCTGGGAGCAATTTTTTTCTGATATTTAGATCATTAAAATTGGAAAATTTTAATGTTGTGTTTCCTGCAGGATCTGTGTTTTTGCTTGGCTTTAATACAATCAAACACATCAATTATCCACAGCTATCTCTGTGCCAAATCTAGGGGTAAACCATGGTATCTAAATACAACATGATGAAAATATTGACAGATACTGGGGTCTAAAAGGCTCTTTTAAATGTCATGGATTGCTTTGCTCTTCTGTTATTCTAGTTTTATTCTGAGTGCATCACTGACATCTCTGGGCTTACACCAGAAACCCGTTTTCTTAGTTTTAGGGGTATTCACCTGAATCACAACCATTCTCTGTTCCTTTACATTCACAATACTGTTTGACTGGAATATAGATTTAGTAGAACCAATTTCAGCTCCCGTGTGTTTCAGTGTAATGGGAGTTAGGAGTAGCGATATACAGTGATACCATCCCTGACTTGTAGCTGCCTGGAATAACAGTGGAAGCTGGTGAACCTGAAAATACACCAGACTGTGCCAGCCTATGATTAATGGCTACTATTACTCAGTAAGGTATCAAGGGCATGTGACCATACCACAAGACACTGAACTCAGTTTGAGAACTGAGTTTGGCACAAAGGGGTCCCACCCTGTGGAAAAAATCATTAAGGCAGGAAGTGACATCATCACTTCCCCAAAAAAATAAACCTGAGAATCCCAGGCTAAATAAAGGGAACTTATGTATGTAAACCTGATGGACTCCTTGTTTCATCAGTAAAGGTGAAACATTTCTAATTCATATCCTATCATCTAGTATAAAAGGCTTATCTTGTGTTTTGTTTCTTAGGTAATCTGCTTTGATCACTTTGCAAACACATCAGCTCTACCCTTTTGTCATTAATAAAATTGATTTTGGTTTCTCTAAACCATTGTACCTTCAGAGGAAGTGTGTGTGGGAAATTTCTGCTCTGTGAGTAAAGGTTGTTGTATATTTTTCCTACATCGGTGGGACAACAAATTTTATTAATGAGCTTATATTGTATGGGTCCTTGTGCAGTGCAAGATGGTATAATTTGGGATTTATACTTTGGGGATGGGGATACAAACTTGGGATTTGGCATTTAGATGTCTGTCTTTGAGTGGATTTAGGTTAAATGCTCAGGTAGCTTAATTGGCTACGTGGCAACACCTGCTGTCACTTTGGGTATAACAGTGCATGGAAAGGCTGGCTGTGTGTCACCAGAAAAGCAGTGTGAGATGTAGGCCAGTCCTGGTGGGTGAGTAGAAGAGCCCATGGCTCCCTGGGCTGCATCCCTGGGGTAACAACCCATCACAGTAACACTGAATTTTTTTCTAGCTGATGGATTACTCCATTGCATCCAAACTGGGCTTAGCCAGCCACTCAACCCATGCCAAAAGGGTAGACAGTTACTTCACCTAACTTAGGACTGAGCATTTAGTTTCTTTTTTTCCTATAGTATCAAAGCCCTGGGCTAATATTTCAATGCACAAAAGGAAATGTGGGCTTCCCTAGGCCCGTCCACCAATGACTATGCTAGGAAGCTGCAAATGAATGGCAAGATGTTCATCAATACACAGCACAGAACCTAATTGTTTGTTTGTGGTTTGCTGTGCCAGTGGGCATCTGTGTCAGCTAATGTGGTATGGCTGAGAAAGTGGATCGGTAATTTTATCAGCACTAATAACACTTGGAGCTATATATGTGAAGAGCTCTATGATCTATTAGATTGGTGTTACATGTCAGTAGAACTGGCTCTGCTACAAATTCACTGTGTAACCCTGGGTAGGTTACTTAGCCCGTCTGTGACTCTGCTTCTCCATCATTAAAATAGGGATATAAATTCTTACTTTCATCTTCATAAATAATTTGAAGACTCCTGGATAGAAGACACACACTCTTTTCACCTATGATGCACACTGAACAACTGGTCTAATATACTCTAGGGTTTAGGGAAGGGTCCTGTATTGGCTAGACTAATGTGATACACCATATCTACTATTCCTGCATTACTAAGCATCTGTTACTCATTTGCTGACTAATAAAACCAATGCAATTTATAAATCACTTGTCAGTTTACTGATACAAGAACCATTTTATTGAATTGCTCCATGACTTTTACATTTCTTAGATATACACTCCCTGCCCCCACCTTCCAAGGAAAACATGAGACCTGCCATAAGAAAATTATTTGTAACAGCATTGTGTGTCACCCATTTGGCAATGCTGCTGTTCTTAATTTGCCTTAAATCATGAAGATTTTATTCTGTTCTGTACCCAACACAGATCCTATTTGATTTATGCCGCCTACGTGTTTTAGATAAAATAAGTCAGGTGATGTTAAAAGAGATGTGGGTTGACTTTCTAATAGTCAATTCATACTCATGTTCTAATACTGTTTTATCTGATTCTCTTTCCATCTGTCTTCAAAGCTTTAGTCCATATCCTGATCAACTGTGATGATTCTGAATGTTAGGTGCTGACTTCCAATTACCTGGCATCTTAAGCCATTTGTGAAAGCCTGGATCTTATCAGATTGATAATCACACATTTAAAATTGTGTTTGACATTAGAATGCATAGGAGCAAAGTAGAAAACTGGTGTAAAAAGCATCTCTCTTTATTGTTTCCCAGAGCAAAAAAGATTATGGTAAATTAAATTCAAAATTCAATATTGTTATAGCTAAGCTCACTGAGCCAAACTCAGACATGGTCTAAGCAGAAGCGCGGCCATTTAAAAAATACATTTGAATTTGGTATGGTAAATTGACCTTACAAATATTTATGATAATATCCTGGTCTAATTCATGTCAATTGAAAAACTTCCAATCGTTTCAGTAGAATTCGGATTTCAGCCTTGATGGTCATGCTGTTACCACTATACAAATTACCTTTACTTTTTAAAGTCACTGAGCAAGTACCATTGTGTACTTACTGGTACATGTCCTTTATCTGTCCTGCAGGTGACACAGAATCTGCCTTTTCCAAGACACTTTCTCAGGGGTGAGCAATAACATCATGGCATTTTGCTAGTGCTAGTCCCAGGCAGGCTGCCACCATTATATTTACCTGCACAGCCACAGGTACCGGTGAATGCAACTCCTGTTAGCTGCAGATCACGGTTCTCAGCCAATGGGAGCAGCAGGATGCAGTGAAGACCAGAATTCTGCTTTCCGCAGCTCTCACTAGCTAGGAATGGTGATCTGTGGCTAATGGGAGCTACGATTACTAGCACCTGCAGCCATGTAGGCTAACATAGTGGTGTGACCCACTAGAAGTTAACCCTGGTGGACCAGATCCAGCAAATGCACTATTATTTGCTCACCCCTACTCTGTCTCATACTCTTGCCTTTGATATGATACTTGACAATACTATCCCACTACTGAGAAATCACAACTCTAAAAACTCTATTCTACTTCTTGTGACCATTATTCAACTACTTACTAATTACTCTGATATCCTACCAGCATTCCTGAGCCCTTATATTGCAGACTGATTGGGTAGCTAGATTAGAGGAAAAAGCAAAGATGTTCTACTTCCTGTCCTGTTTCGATTTATCCCTAGAGAGGACTCGGTTGGTGGCTGGTAAAGTGATTTTTGAGTATGTAAAGTTACTATTAAGCTTGTTGTTTTTGTAGACAAAATCCAGAGTCTTTCAAACAACACACTCATTACAGTCAATGGAAATTTTTTTAAAGTAATTGTTTAATTTTCATAAAGAAATAATACAAAAAGATGAGTGATTTATAGATTGTATAAATCAAGTACCACAGGTTTCATGGGATATCCTAAAAAATTATACAACTGCCTAACATAGCGTGTCAAAACTGGAAGACCAGACTATACAGAATCAGACAATATCACAGAGGCATATCAAGGCAAGGAGGACATAATCAGTTAAAAAAAAGAAACACAAGTAGGCAAGAAAGGGAAGGAAGGGGCTAACAGGTGAGGGAGAGGGAGGAGAAAAGTAGAGAGATCAAATGGTAGAAATCTAACATGATTAGAGCACTCAGTGTCATTTATACAAGTGTATCAATGAATAAATTACAAATTTCTCTAAGTTTAAACAATTGCTTTCCGAATCAATACAATACTATTTTTTTATTGCTGATATCTCAGACAGGTCTCAATTTCACTGTTCTATTTTTGTAAAATCATAAGAACATAAGAATGACCATACTGGGGCAGACCAAAGGTCCATCCAGCCTAGAAGCCCATCCCCTGACAGCAGACAATGCCAGGGACCCCAGGAGGAAATCAACAGAACAGGGAATCATCAAGGGTATGTCTAGACTACATGCCTCTGTCGGCAGAGGCATGTAAAATAGGCTACCCAACATAAATATCCTTGGCTTCATTAAAATAAAGATGGCCGCCGCGCTGTGCCAGCTCAGCTGATCGTCGGCACAGTGCAGGAGTCAAGACGTGGATCTGTCAACAGGGGAAGCCTTTGTCGACCGCTCCCTTATGCCTTGTGAAACGAGGTTTACAGGAGTGGTCAACAAAGGCTGCTCCTGTTGACGGATCCACGTCTTGACTCACACGCTGTGCCGATGATCAGCTAAGCCAGTACAGAGCGGCAACCATTTTAATTTTAATGAAGCCAAGGATATTTAAATCCCCGCTTCATTGACTATGTTGGGTAGCCTATTTTACATGCTTCTTCCAACAGAGACATGTAGTCTAGACATACCCCAGGTGATCCCATCTCTGTCACCCATTCCCAACTTGTGACAGAGGCCAGGGACACCATTCTTACCCATTCTGGCTAGTAGCCATAGATGAGGGCCTATCCTCCATGAATTTATCTAGTTCTTTTTTGAAGCCTATTAATGTCCTGGTCTTCACAACATCCTCTGGCAAGGAGTTCCACAGGTTGATTGTGCGTTACATGAAGTAATACTTGCACTGGGTAACCATTGTACCATGTCACTAGAGCACTATCTATGTAATCTACGATATAATTTTCAGATAATGTTTAGTTGCTGAAGCCTTGCAGTGTTTTTACTCGTGTCCACCATTTTCTACAGTGGCTTGATCAATAGACAGTGCCATAATACATAAATGCTTTGTCTAGGGTTCTTTTTTCTTTATTATAGCAATAGCAAACATCAGGAGACAACCTGTACAATCTCTGTGACATTCAGTATATTTTGATAAAATATCTTGCTGTTATCAGCAATAGTCTGGAAGCATTTTTTAAAATTCCTAATGTTGCAATTCCGAAATATGCACATTTCCTAAATATGCAAAATTAAGTAAGGGTGTCCTGTATGCACATCTTGTTACCTGGACATGCTGATTTAAACACCCCTGTTGCCTGACTTAACAAACCAAGTTAAATTCAAAGCAAGGTTCTCTCATCACATGCTCTCATCAGTCTTACTGGTCAATCTCTTTAGGTCAGGATCTCTTATCCAGTTCAAGGGCTGCTTACTTTTTCCCTTCTGGGGTAGTCAATTAATGTGCAGTGATGAGAAGGGGTGCTTTGGAGTGTTTGTGCCTCATTTGAATAGTGTCAGTCCATCTCTTCTAAAACATTTCCAGATGATATTCAAGAGACAGTTTATATAAAAGGATGTCCCTTGATGTTTTTCCTCACCTGTTTGAGGTTTCTTTTGTCTACCCTTCCTGCCTAATGACTCCATTTGCTTTTAAGTGGCAATCAAAGTAGAGCCCACATTCCTTTGTTTGAGCAGGCTTGTTTGCAAACCTCCATTTGGAGCATGTGTTAAGCATACCGTAGAGTAAAATCTTATAACTGCATATGCAATGTTGCCATGCACATTTTATCAGGACTATAATAACCAGCAAATTATGTGTTTTAAAATGATACCTTACAAGACATACTTTTCCTATCAATTATTAAAATAGTGTGGACATGGATGCAGTCTGTCACAATAAAATGCTTAAACATGCAATATTAGAATCAAAACCAATATGCAGATTTGAATACAATAATGTAGAACAAGCAAGCAGTTTGTGCCAGGAACAATGTAAGCATTCATTTCCTGTCAAAGACAAATGCTGGCAGAGTGCTTCATTTTGAATGCCATTTAGGCATTCAAAATGAAATGTGTGGTGGGTAGGGGAGGACGTTGAATGTCACCAATGATTGTGGAAGCTCAGCTGAATTTCAGAATCAATTTCCATAATTTAAAAGACACAATAATGAAAAAAGTAATTGCTTTAGTCTGTCTTTTTAGGACTCTAGTCATACTGGTGTGGCATTGGACTGGGAAAAAGTTTCATAAGGAGATTAAGGAAGTATATATTCTCCAGTGCAATGTACGGAATCAGGCATTTATTTTTGGACCTCACAAGTTTTGCAAAGATACAGATTTAACAAACAAACCATTTTACATCTCTGAGAAACTTAGAGGGGATTTAGAAAGTCAAACACACTGGACCTCTGCTTTGACTTCAGTGGTAAAAGTAACATCTGCCTCAGACATTTTAACAGACTGTTCTAATCACACTTTTAAACTACAACAGAAGACTTGACAGACATAAGCCATCCCTCTGCTAGTTATTGCACTGCACTTTTGTACCATGGGAATGAAGTGAATCAAATGAATGAATACTCAGGGAAGCTTCTCTCCTTATTCAGAAAGCAGATTCCAATTGAGAGCATGGCAATACATTACTCAAGGTCTGATTCTGCCTCTGATTCGCCCTCACATTTCCTAGTATCTGCATCAGTAGTCAACTGCAAAAGCCTTCGTATATTGGTACTCATCGGGAAGATAGTCATATGGGATGAGTTAGCTTCCACCAGTGGGAGTAAGGATTCCACAAATGAGCTTTCACCAACCACTCCCATTAATTTTGTTAGTACTAATTATCAGCTTAGAGACGACTCATCATTCAAATCCTGATGCCTTACTAGTTTTAGGGCAAACCACCTTTCATTTAGAGGATTTACCACAGTTACAATTAATTTTGGGTCAAAGACAAAGGCACATAAGAGAAGATGGAACAAAATCCTTCCCTCCTTAAAAACAACAAAACCAAACCAAGGAGTAGTTAAAAGAACTTGACCACTGTTTGTCAGTCAGACACCTTCCTTCTCCATTACTCCCTTTCTGCTTCATCTTTGCAAGTGTTCACAAGCTAGTCATATCCTGTTAAGTCTTTAGCTTCCCTGACATCTCTTCGTTTCTTATCCACAATACCAGGTGTCTCTTAAAAATGGTAAAATTCTTTTGGTTCAAAACATATTGAAGGAGGTATTCAGTTTCAATTGCATATAAACACCTGGCCAAATGTTTCAAGATCATGAATGTAAGAATTGTACTAAGTATCTAGGAAACAAGATTTATTTCTCCAGATGAACTTTTGAAAGTGAGTCTCAGGGAAAGTACTTAGAAGCTAGGGACATCATTCCTACCAATGTATTGAAATCCAGGCAAAGTATTCACACTGTGATCCAAGGACTATTGTTTACTACCTCCCTGAACTAAAACAAAGTTTTTAATAAATGTAAAAAACCAGCAAATAGTCTGGTAGCTTACTCTTTTTTTTCCTGGATTGTTTTCTGTTTGTTAAAGGCTGGAAATAGGTGACAGGAGAGGGCTCATTTGATGTTTACCTGTTCTGTTCACTCCCTCTGAGTCAACTGGCATTGGCCATTGTCAGAAGGCAGGACACTGGTCTAGATGGACCTTTGGTCTGACCCAGTATGGCCATTTTTATGTTATGTTCCTAACTGAAAATAACTAAAGCAACACAGGCTTTTCCCCAACATCTTGTCTTTTTTTTTCTTTTGTTTTCTGACAAACATGGCCCTTTCAGACACATAGGAGATTGGCACCCAAGTCCTGGTCTACACTGGGGAGTTATTTTGAAATAACTCTCCTTATTTCAAAATAACAAGCGGCATGTCCACACTAACAAACCTGTTACTTCGAAGTAGCAGGCTAGTTATTTCAAAATAATAACCCCTGCTTTCCGTGAAGAATAACACTTATTTCAAAATAATTATTTCAGAATAGCAGTAGTGTGGATGCTCCACTCCTGCTATTTTGAAGTAACTACTCCCCACAGTCATTCAAAATAATTACTCCCCAGTGCATCCTGAGGCTCTAAGTCAAGGTAGCACATCTGCATTTAGAGAGTCTGCCTCAGACTAATTTCAAGGCTTCCCTATAGTGTGACATGCTATTTCAAAATAGTTATTTTGGAAGTTATTATTGAGAAATAAGTTATTTCAAAATAATTTCCTAGTGTAGACATGCCCTATGAAACTACATGAAAACAAATCTTTATTTGCTAGACTGAAGAGCCCACTATTAAAGTCATACTAAAACCTAGTGGCTGGAAGTTGAACTTAGATAAATTTACACTGGAAATCAGGCAGACATTTTTAACAGTGAATGCAATTTACCCAGTGGACAATTTTACCAAGAGCCGTGTGGATTCTCTATCACAAGCAGTTTTTAAATTGACTGTTTTTAAAAAAGAAATGCTCTTGTTAAAAAGAAATTATTTGGGGAAAATTTTGTGGACTGTGGTCTACAGGAAGTCAGATTAGACTAACACAGTGAATCATTCTGGCCTTGCAATCTGGCATTTGTGGGCATCTAGGCTTCTTAGAAAAAGACTCACTAGATGGGATTTTCATAGTAAATCTGACCATATTAAAATGATTTGCTAATAATAAAGATGAAAAGTATAACCAATAAGTTATTTCTATAAAGAGTCTCACCACCAGGAATAGTTCCAATGTATCAAATACTTTCAACACTATTGTTTACATCCAAGGTGAGATGGCTGCCTCTTCTGTTATTCCAAGTGTTGGAAAAATTTACTGGGAGCCCCTCTTTATTTATTAAGTAGACAGATAAGTCACATCAAAGGGTATTTTGATCATTTGCTTCTTTGAACAAAATATATGTTAAGTGGCAGCCACCCACTGTTGCTGGAGTGATTCCTAAATCCCAGATTGCATGCTTTGAATTAAGCACCATCTCCCCTTTCTGAAGGGCAGGTGCACAGGGGTAACTCTCTTGGGAACAAACACTACCCTTAACCCTGGAGTAGTATCTTCATCAACCTAGCAGCAAGCACTTTAGGAGCTTCCTTCTGGGATCATCCTTGGTACTGATAAAGTTCCCTGAAAATAGAGCTATGTCAATGGGGTAAGTGGGAAGTGGTCAGATATTGCATGCCTGTCTTCAAAACAGAGCAGAATTACGGCTATCCATGACTTGTCCAGGCATACTAATTGGCCTGTTCCAAAAGCCATTGAAGTCAATGGGAATCTTTCCATTGTCTTCAGTGAGCTTTTCTTGGTCTGGTCTTGTAAGACCCAGGTGATTTCACTTCAACTGTGTTATCAGTGGCCAAATGCAGAGTTGAATCTCTTCACCAGATCATGTAATTACGACTCCTGAGCTTTCCTTCAGGTTCCCATGAAGGAAAGCTTATCAGGGTATGTCTACACTAGCCCCCTAGTTCGAACTAGGGAGGCTAAAGTAGGCATTAGAAGTTGCAAATCAAGCCCGGGATTTAAATATCCCACGCTTGATTTGCATCTTCCCAGCCAGTCGCCATTTTTGAAATATACAAGTCTGGACTAACTGCCCACGTCTACATGTGACAGGTACCCGGTAGTTCAAATTAAAGTCCCTAAATCAAACTTCCTGCTAAACCTCATTCCAGGAGGAATAACAAGTAGTTCAATTTAGGGACTTTAATTCGAACTACCGGGTCCCTGTGTGTAGATGCAGGCAGCTAGTCCGGACTTGTAAATTTCAAAAAGTGGCGACCAGCTGGGAAGATGCAAATCAAGCGTGGGATATTTAAATCCCGGGTTTGATTTTCAACTTCGAATGCCTACATTAGCCTTCCTAGTTCGAAGTAGGGGGCTAGTGTAGACATACCCTAAGAGAAATCCAATCTCAATCTTCTACACCCATTCACTGTGTCTTTCTGTGTCCCACCTTCCCAGTATTTCAAAAGCTGTTGTCCCAAATGATGAAAGGCAAGTCAACTGCATGCCTGCTGATCCATCTGCCATCCAGATTGTGGCTTTAATTGTTGCAGAAATTCTTCATAGATAGCCTCAGAGTCTGGGAGAAATTGGACAGTGTGACTCACCTGTAAATTGAGAAGACAAACTAAGGCAAGGGAAAGAAGTAACTCATCTCTAAGGATTGATGACATATCTTATACTACATCTGTGGTTCTTGGGAAATGTCAAACTCGAGTCTTGATTCCATGCATTGAGTCATGTTTTCATGTACAACAATGCTGTTCACAGCATATTAACCTCAAATATTGGACATATATTGCTTTATATTTAAAGACCTGGCAGACCCTTTATATGCTGCTCGATGCTTACATGATAAATGTATTTATTCTTACTGAATAAAGAACATCTTTATAGAGATATTAAAAATCTCCAGGAGTCCTAATTTTATCAAGACTTTTAGTAGAAAATCCATTATGAGTGGGCTCTGAGCTTTGTTCTAATAACAAGATTCTTTGGTGCAAAGATCTGCTCTTCTTCACCTGATTGCATCCTTGAAATATGTCTTCATTGCCTTCAAATAAACAGAGTTATCTCTTCTCATAATCACAACTAATATTTACCCACTAGTTTCCCCCAAAAAATTGTACTAAATTTTAAAATGGCTAATACCCACTTTTCAGATTTTATAGGCAAAAGTCCCAGAGTCTTATTTTTACAATATGCTAATCAATCTATTTGCAAAAATCATATGAATACATTCTAAATTCAATCTGCTGATGCACAAACATTTAAAACAATCCACATTGTTTCAGGATTTCAGCCTTTCTCTTTGTTTTCCATGGCTTCCAAATGTTTAATCAATTATATGGTCTAAAATATTAAGGAGCAGATAGTTCCAATCACTTGCACAAAAAGTCAGAACTCTTCTGAGCTGTGGAACACAGAATGTGGGGCTGTCGACAATGCAACATATTTCCCCTTGTACTTTGCTTAGCCACACCAAAGCCCAACAGTGGTGAGATTGGACTTCATGACTCAGAAAGGTTAGGTAGACAGCTGCTGTCTGTAGAGTCATTCCTCTCGAAACTTGGGAAGGATTCTCTACATATGGAGTTTCTACTGACTCAGTCAGTACCCATAGTCTCTTGAAAGGTAAATCAAGGCTGCCTTACAACTTGGAAAGTGTGAAACATGTTTATTTTTCTCTGTTCTTAAAGGGACATTATCAACTTGAAAAATTTACATTTCCTTGAACATTTTGTATTATATAGGACTATAGGTGAAATAAGTTAGTGAAAAAACAGCTTCTCTCTTTGGTGTTTTCTTTGTGAATTTGACATTTGTTTCACTGTTCCTCTCTATAGTCACATACCTCTTTGTTATAACCGAGGGAGCGCAAAATTGCTTTTTTTATTATAATTTTAAGTTATACATTTTAAATTATAATTCAGAATATACTTTTAAGGGAATGCTTATTTGAAAAATAAAATTGACAATATCTTTTAAAATAATATTCAACTAAGGCCCAGATGCTCAAAGGTATTTGATTACTTAACTCTCATTGAAATCAATGTGAGTTAGGCACCTTTGAGGATGTGGACAAGAGTATATGAAAATGGGAGTAAAGCAGCTCATATCTTTAAAGGAAGCACATAAGCAAACATAAAGTAAAATACAAAATTAATACTTAAAACACAGGAAAAGATCCTATTTTTTGCCTCCTCCAAATTATTATTTTTTAAAATTTTCATTTATTTTATTAACATGATTCATTTGCTAATAAATAGATTCAATGGTAACAACTTTCCAGATATCTGCAGAGTTTTCTCCTAAACAGAAATTATCAGTATCAGAGTCAAGCAAAATAGATGCAAATAGAATTCTGCACAAAACATATCTGAAATACCATTTAACCGGGAATTAATTTGAAATATTTCGAATGAAACCCACATTTAAGGATCATAAGATTCATGTAGCTGCAAGCCATCTTTGTTAACTGAAAAGGTTTTAGACAAAATCATTATTAAAAATGCCCATCTCAGCAGGGTAGCAATGGAAATATAGCAGTAGTTGACAGCATGTGGCCCATCAAGGTTCTATGTGTGACCTGCAAGACAGTTTGTTTACCATTGCACACATGCAGGCTTGCCAGATTCCACTGGTTTCCATCCACATTGTTTTGGGGTTTTTTTTTCCTATCAGTATCATGAAAGTGGCATGCACGTAAAGTGAAGTGTGGTATGTGCTGACTGCACATATTGAGAGTGAGAGCCAGGTGCTGCCTCAGCATCCAACCAAAGCGCTGCTACAGTTCAATCAGCACACCTCGCAAATTCTACGTATGTAAGTGCAGTTAGCAAAACTATCCTATCCTGGGTGACCATTTTGATTACAACAGTGTTGTGGCCCACTGAGATGAAAAAGGGCCACTCCTGAAGCTCACTAGGTTGCCCATTTCTGAAATAGAGCCCTTGGAGTCTTGTGAGAAGGGGGAAGGGAGGGACAGGTTTTATTGCTCTGGGGTATTTACTCCCCCTCTCCAGAGTGTTTGTGCAGAGTGGCTGGGTTCCAGGAGTAAAGGGTAGAATATCTGCCTCTCCCTGCTGACATTGACCAACCTGTGGTGGGAGATGGTGAAGGAGAGTAAGGGGTGAGAGAGTTGATTTGTCTTTCATACCCATCTGGTTCTTTTATATGAAGCCTTTGGGGCCTGCAACAGACTTTCTATTGTGGCTTTCTCTACCGCTTCCTGCCCTATTATGGACATACAGTTTGAGCTATGTTTCCAAAATGCAGCAGGTCTTGCCAGTTTGGGGGATTAGGAAAGATTTTTTCACCTCGGGGTGAGTTTATTAGGGTGTTCAGTTGTTTTGTCCATCTATTCCCAGTATCCTAGAGACCCAATTTCAGGTTAATAAGAAGTAGAGAGAGGATTTAAAAGTTTTAAGTTCATAATTTCATAGCATCTTGCGGAGCATATCCACAGAGGTGATGTTCAAAGAGAGAGACATCCCAAAAAGAAAGGTGAAAACTGGGAAACAACCGGTGGGCCATATTAGGAGAGTCTTTAATGTTTTCCTATAAAGTCCCCCCACACATGGAGAGGATAAAAGGATTAAGAAGGTTAACTTCCAGGAACTGGACTGAAGTTGGACAACCACCTTCTCAGTTGAAAGATACATGATTTTTAAAGCACACAAGGCTTTAGAAAGCAGAATGAAAGCACAAACTTCTCTACAAAATTATATTGAAGGCAGAAGGGGAAAATTAGCAGCTAATGAGAAATGAAAGAAAGATGGGTGGCAGAAGATTGTGTTATTGCTTTTAAAATAGCATTTTATTTTAGTGATTGTGCCAGTGCTAGTCTCAAAGAAACAGAGTATAAACAGTGGCAGCATAAGTGTATTCCCCCAAAGCTAGAAATAAGCTGGCAGTTTGGAAGTAATAAGCTCTCTATCCTATTTGTAATGTGCAGAGCCATCCATGAAAGAATGTAATATGGAAATATTTTGAAGGGTGCAATCAGCACCATATACCACTTATTTTTAATTACGTAAGCTATCAGGCATGGTTACTGCTTTGCTTTCATGGAAATGGCCTTATAAGCACACATTCACAATAAGCTGAGTTGGGGATAGTGAAGCAATAAACAAATTATTGTGTCAGTTATTGCAATTGTTCCTTCTTTTAATGTTGATCAGTGTAATGCCAGTAATCCTCTCTAATGAGTTACTAGGGTTTTAGACACTAAGAATTTGCACATATAAAGGATATTTTCTTAGTGGGGTACAATTGAGCCTGTTTGAAGGAGGAGCCAAATGCAAACATATGGGCTACGTCTACACTGGCCCCTTTTCCGGAAGGGGCATGTAAATTTCACCAGTCGTCGTAGGGAAATCCGCGGGGGATTTAAATATCCCCTGCGGCATTTAAATAAAAATGTCCGCCGCTTTTTTCCGGCTTTTAAAAAAGCTGGAAAAGAGCATCTACACTGGCCCCAATCCTCCGGAAAAAGTGCCCTTCAAAGTAGGAATAAGACCCTCCGGAAAAGGGCACTTTTTCCGGAGGATCGGGGCCAGTGTAGATGCTCTTTTCCGGCTTTTTTAAAAGCCGGAAAAAAGCGGCGGACATTTTTACTTAAATGCCGCGGGGGATATTTAAATCCCCCACGGATTTCCCTACGACGACTGGTGAAATTTACATGCCCCTTCCGGAAAAGGGGCCAGTGTAGATGTAGCCATGGATTTTAGGGGATCTATCGCATTTCCATGGGGGACAGGATGGGGTACAACAAACTCTTCAAACATTAAGGAATAAATGGAAGGGAAGTTTTTTCACTCAATGTTCCTTTAATTTAACATCTTCAAGATTAAATATTTTTACATTTTCCCCTAGTATTGATTGCATTTAATGTTAGAATTTTATTTTGTAAAAACAGAATATGTAATATTTGCTGGGTTTGCTCTTAAGCAGTAGTATCTGTATTTATAAAGAAGTAATATATGTAAAAAGATAATCCTGTTTTTGTTTGCTTCCTTATTTTAAAGTGATGCATCTTATTACTTGTAGGCTATGGCTACACTGCAACCTTCTTTCAGAAGAAGCTTTTCCAGAAAAGAGCATCTACACAGCAAAATGAAAAAGCTATCTGCTTTTTCAAAGGATAGCATCCACATTGATTGGATGCTATCTCACTTTTCAGTTGTGATTACTGTGGACTGAGTGTCCACCAGGGCACCTGTGCTTTTTCCTGGAAGCCTCTTCTTTCAAAAAAATACTCTTCTGTGTCCACACACGCCTTTTTCTGAAAAAGCTATTTTGGAGAAAGGCTTCTCTCTCATAGAAAGAGGTTTACCACTGTCGGAAAAAATCCTCCATTCTTTAGACTTTCTGTTGAAAAAAATGCAATAGCAGTGTGTACGTAAGTGTAGTTTTTCTGGAAAAACGGATGTAGACATACCCATGGCCTTTACACTTTTCATTGTGATAATTATTTTCTAAACACATGGCTACCCTGTTTTGTTATTTAAGACTTTACCAAATTTTATATTATACCTGAATAATCACAGAAAGTACATTTGTATATGAAATATATTTAAAATGAATTTAAATCTGTAGACAAAGATATATATTTTATGAAGATAAACATACCTACTGTGGGCCTATGGGAAAAGCACTAGCCTTGGCATGCACACACAAAACAGCCAGAATACCAGCTTAAGCCATCTGGGGATTCTACAAGAGGCATCCCTGAAAGACAGAACCACAGTTCTGGGGGCACAGATCTTCACCAGAGCCATAGAGGCAGAGAGTGAGCATCTACTGGCTGGAGGGGTAGGGTATGGGGAGGGAGAAAAGCAATCTCCTACTGGGGGAAGGGTACAACAAACTCCTAGGAGGGACCATAGACTGTGCCTCTGTAAAAGGTGTCAAATTTAATTCCTGTGCATGCTTCTGCATAGAAATGAACTAATATCTTTACCTCGTGAGTCTTCTGGCCACTGGCATGGTGGATTGAGGAAAAGGGCCTGGACAGGGGGCTACTGCATTTTGGTTAATCTTCGCTGTCAGAATTGTCTGTTGGGAGCCTAAGCATAATTTAGAGTAGCCATTAGGCTGCTCCACTCTGGACTGAGATCCGAAGTGATACTTGATTAACCTCAGTATTACGCAGCTAAGAAGATTGTATAAAACCAGTCTAGACATTTCCCTTGGTCCTGTGCCAAGCACAGCTCAGGTGGACCAGAAGCAATGATCCTCTAATTCTGTCTTATTGAATTTTGAGTCTCTTGAAATTTGTCTGTAGATTGAGAACCAGGCAAGGTCAATGGATTCCAGAAGATTTATACAACATATACACAGCAGTGATCCATTTTGTTTTCTAAAGGCAAGAAAGTCTGAAGTGGTTTCTTATAATTTGAAAACTGGCAACTCATGTGTTATGGGGTGAGGTTCGAAGCTGAGATTTGAGGCAGGGAAAGAAAAAAAAACAACAAAGACAAAAGCAAACATGAGCCAAGATAAAAAGTTTTATTTTACTTCCATTGTGCATGAACTGACTATTGTTCTGAACTCAGAACACTATTCTTAATTATATTGAATACAGAATGGTTTGAATTACTTCTATATATTTTAGTAAGCGCAAGCCTCTTATGTGTTTTGGCTGAACAATTGCAGGTTTGCTTTGAGATCGTGGATGACTTTAAGGTGTTTTCATGAGAAAAAAGAAACTCTGTTATCTAAAGTCCCATCTTTGGTCTGAGTTATCTAAAACTGCCTCTATCTTCATTCTGTTGCCCAAATCTAAAATAAAATGCCTTGTAGATATCATCACATTTAGATACTACCATTTTGGAATCTCCTCTGAACATTATCAGATCCAGATGTTTTCAAATGTCATCATCCATACACTGAAATGATTATAAGGGAAGAGATCACCCTATAGGTTGCTGCTATTCAGCAGAGATTGTCAGTTTCCACAGCCTTTCAGACTTATTTCTAATAGGCAAGGATGGTCCCCAGTTCAATATTACAGATTTTTAATTATGTGTGTTGTTGGATGCCAGAAAAATGATTTCACTCTTTGTTTAGATTTCTTCAGAAGTTAACATTTTTTTTAATGAGAGCTTGTCTTAGGGGTGGTTGAGCTGGGCGGTCGCCTGAGGCCGCCATTTTCAAAGAGCCACCAACAGAGCCCAATGGAAGCCTGCTTGGGACACGCCACAACCCATGTTGGCCCTTTTTTAAAATTTTTTGCTCAACATATTTTCTCCAGCAGTTGGTCCTAATTTTAATATATACATGGTTATCTTATTGCAGAATTTGCAGAGTTTGATACCTTCACTATTAAAGTTGCCACATGAGTTCTTCCCAATTTTTGGATTTAGGATTTTTTTAAGCATTTTCCATTATTTGTTTCACTGGGCTATGTCTAGGCTGGCATGATTTTCCGCAAATGCTTTTAGCGGAAAAGTTTTTATGTTAAAAGCATTTGTGGAAAAGAGCGTCTAGATTGGCACGGATGCTTTTCCGCAAAAGCACTTTTTGCGGAAAAGCATCCTTGCCAATCTAGATGCGGTTTTGCGCAAGAAAGCCCCAATTGCCATTTTCACCATTGGGGCTTTTTTGCGCAAAACAGTTTTTAGCTGTCTACACTGGCCCTCTTGCACAAAAACATTTCCAGAAAAGGGCTTTTGCTCGAACGGGAACGTCAAAGCATTTGCGCAAGAAGCACTGATTTCAGACAGTAGAACGTCAGTGCTTTTGTGCAAAATCAAGAGGCCAGTGTAGACAACTGGCAAGTTTTTGCGCAAAAGCAGCCGCTTTTTCGGAAAAACTTGCCAGTCTAGATGCAGCCTAGAAGTATTGTTTTCTTCTTGCATAATTTACCTTGGAGGATTTACATTATTTACCAATTGCAAGCATATTTTAATGTATACTATGATGTCTGTTTTGTGCATACTACTGCCTTTTATTGCAGGGAATATATCATACCTATTCAAAAAGTTATACTGCACTTTTTAGAGACATGCAAAATTTGTTTTTTTTCCTTTCACAGAAGGTAATTTGTTTCATGTTCAGATGTGAACTGTATGGGTTTAAACTCCTTGACATTTGCTTTAAGTTTCAGATTTTAATGAACACTATAAGTCAGTGAAATGCTGTAAGAGTCACAAGCCCCCCAAAACATTCATTCATTCATTCATTCATTCATTGTTAAAGTTGCCTTTCTGGGGAAGATGCCATGGTAGAAGTGATTTTGGGAGTTTTCATCTAGAATCCTTCCCTTCCTGGGTCATGGAACTCCATCAAAACTAAGCTTCCCTAAAAGGGTGTGTCTAGACTGCAGGCTTCTTTCGAAAGAGCCTCTTTCAAAAGCATCTTTCAAAAGAGCCTCTTTCGAAAGATCGCGTCTAGACTGCAGGCGGATCTTTCGATAGCGGAAATCCGCTTTTTCGAAAGAGAGCACCCAGCGAGTCTGGATGCTCTCTTTCGAAGACAGCCTCTTTACATTGAAGAACGCCTTCCTTCGAAAGAAGAACTTTCAAAGGAAGGCGTTCTTCCTCGTGAAACGAGGTTTACCGCCATCGAAAGAAAAGCCGCGTTCTTTCGAAATAATTTCGAAAGAATGCGGCTTGAGTCTGGATGCAGGGGAAGTTCTTTCGAAAAAAGGCTACTTTTTTTCGAAAGAACCCCTGAGTGTGGACACAGCCAAACTGAGAAATCATCTTCAGGCTGTCACCCTGATCGTCTGAGATGATCATAGCTGCTATAGCCAGAGCTTGAAGGATTTGAGACTTTATGGATGAAAACAACAACTCACACATCACTTAGAACATCAGTATTCAATGCATTTTTGCTCCATTAACAAAAAAAACAGGTAGCTGCACTGCAGACAAGCTGTAATTTCTGGATGGTTCATGTTGCTGTCTCATATAAAACAAGCATGTACACACCTCCAGTGCCAATTCACACAAAAAGAATGCAGGGACTGCAGGCAGGAGAGTGCATGTCATCCATGTTCCAGTCCTACTCAGAAATAATGTGGAAACGACTGGCCCACCAATTGTGAGGCAGGCAAAGAGGGCAGTTGGCCCACTGATGGAAGGAGGCAAATGGAGCACTTGCCCTGAGGCCCAGTGATTCAGAGACCCCGGGGCTCTGGCAACTGCTGCTGATACTGTGGAAGTGGTGGCATCTGGAGCCCCGAGTCCTTTAAATCATCACTGGAGAACCACACAGTTCACTCTGGGATGCTCTTAGGACTGCTTCAGGAAGAGGGGATGCAGTGTGTGCTCCTGGTCCCTCCCTTTGCTTCACCCCATCTGCTCTCTGCCCCTCCCCTTTTGGGAGCACGGAGGCTGCACACTCCTCCACTTTGCCCAGGGACCCATTGCAGTTGTCAGGCCATGATTCCACTCCCATCACCCTGATGTCATCCCCTCCATACTGGCTAGAGGTGCAGTCAGCACCAGAAATCCAAATCTGCTTGTACCAGGACAAGAATATGGCTATTCTTTGCTCAGATGAACAAATGAGGAGAACATCCATCCCTTGCTCACTAACATGGATGTACTTCTATAATTTCTGTCCTCACTTCTTGGTACATGCAGTCAACTAGTGGCTGCAGTGTCTGTGAGTGAAAAGCAATTAAAATGCAATGCTGTATGCAGTAGCACAGCACATACCATTTCTTACAGCTCCCAGATGGTGAATGTGCATGTTATACTCATTTCCCAGCCTCTTAAAACCTACTTATAATTAGCCTTCTAAGGTAGTTTACCTTACACAGAATGTTCCAGTTAGAAATTACAAATCCAGGTATTGCTGATCCTGCTTCGTACTAAGTAATCCCTGTGAGCAGGTGAACATCTTTCATAGGGCCTTGAGAACTCTCAGTACCTCACAGGATAAGACAGATACCCAGTGTCTTGGGAGGAAGAATGTGATAGTGTTAAGCATTCATACAGCACACATTAAAAATAATTATTTCCAAATATTATCTGTGTTAAGAATATGTATCTCCTCATTAACTCATTTCTGGCTATAGTTCTAGTTCAGAATTCTTGTAAGGGAATTATTGGAGCTCACAACCATATTGTAACAATCTTTAGGCTTTTTTTTTTAATAAAAATTTGGATATAATAAATATGCTTCCAGTGTACACTGTGTGACTTCCTCGTGCGTGAGCATTGCTGATTTTTCCAAGCTCTTCAGAAAGACATTGAAAAAAGAAAAAAGTGAGAAGGAAAATTTGCCAAATACATCATTGGAGAAGAGTATTTGAGGTGCTTGGTTAAAAATGTGCTGACAACTCATGGAAAAAATTGAAAAATATTCCACTGTATTTGATGACATCTCTGTCTATATATTATGTATATTCAGAGGGCTTTTTTCTTCCCTTTCTCTCTCCTTCTTACACCCATCCACCCCGTCTATTGAAAACATTTGCTTAAAAACAAAATCTTTTTTCTGAAGAACATAAGAATGACCATTCTGGGTAAGACCAAAGGTTCATATAGACCAGTATGCTATTTTCCCACAGTGGCCAGTACCAGGTACCCCAAAGGGAATGAACAAAACAGGTAATCATATAGTGATCTAGCCTCTGTTGTCCATTCCCGACTTCTGACAAATAGAAGCTAGGGACACCACTTTTACCCATCCTGGCTAATAGCCATTGATGGGTCTATCCTCCATGAATGTATCTAGTTCTTTTTTAGAACCATGCTATAGTTTTGGCTTTCACAACATCCTCTGGGAAAGAGTTCCACAGCTTGACTGGAAGTTGTATGAAGAAATACTTCCTTTTGTTTGTTTTAAACCTGCTACCTATGAATTCTTGTATTATGAGAAGGAGTAAATAACATTTATATACATTCTTTACACTGGTCATGATTTTATATGCCTCAATCATATGCCCCCTTAGTCTTCTCTTCCAAGCTGAAAATTCCTGGTTTTATTTCTCTCTCCACAAATGGAAGCCATAACCGCAATCATTTTTCTTGCCCTTTTCTGAAACTTTTCCAATTCCAACATATCTTTTTTTGAGACAGGACAATCACATCTCACTCAGTATTCAAGATGTGGGTGTACCATGAATCTATGGCATTATGATATTTTTTGTCTTGCTGTCTATCTCTTTCTTAATTATTCCAAACATTCTGTTCACTTTTTGACTGGTGATGCATATTGAGTGAATATTTTCAGTGAATTAGCCTCAATAGCTCCAAGATATCTTTCTTGAGTGGTAACAGCTCATTTAGACCACATCATTGTATATGTATGATTGGGATACTGCTTTCCAATGTGAATTACTTTGCACATTACTATTCTTCTCATTCACTTTCTGAAGACATATAATCTATTTTATTTGTAATGTTCCAATCTAGTCCAATCCTTTACTGGGAAGGTATGACTTTACCATCAAAACCTGAAGACTGTGGTAAAGTACCAGCCAGCTTCTTAATAACTATATTAAGCCCTGTTGATAAGCTTGGAAACACTCAATAAGCATGCTTCAAGCCATCAAACAGTTTATTTATCTGGGCAGTATGTTGAACAAAGAAGCTAAAATTAACCACAAAGTGGATATGTGAATTTAGAATGAAAGCACCACATGTGGTTGCTACCATCACTAAATTTAGTGGTAACATGGGATCTGTCTGGAGATAAAAATCAAAGCCTATAAGGTTATCATCCCGTGACACTGCTTTGTGTGCGTAAACCATGGACCTATTATCATCAGTACATTTAAAAGCTTGACAGTTTCCACTGGCAAAAAAATCTATGATGACTGCATCAAATAGCAGGACTGGATTTCCAACATGGGAGCCCTGGCAAAAGCTGGTTCAGTCAGCAACAAGATTTATATAATCTGTACCAAACTGAGATAGACTAAGCAAATAATTCTTGTGTCTGAGACCTGTTCATTAAAACAAGTCTTATGTTTTTCGACAATCAGAACCATAACAGTTGAAATACCTCAAAGACATCCCAAAACAAAATCTGCACAAAATGAATTTTTCTGACTTAACCTTTGTGCTACTAGAGACTGGTTGTGTCGCATGGTGCCACAGCAGAGGAGTGGGTGTCAATGACTTTGAGAATTGATTTGAGCAGTTGGAAGCCTAGCACCAGACAAAGCAACAATGGTCACCTCAATCAACATGACTAAGTAACGGGTTCTGTAGCTAGTGCAGAAAGCATTGTTCCTCCCAAATGGACCTATGGAGTTATGCAAATATCCATTACTACAAACTATGATGGCCAACTTTATCCTTGAGATGGAGGCAACCAGTATCATCACCATCATGACTTTAATATTACACCCCAAAGAGTGTGTACTTGATCCTTAAAGGAATCTTCCTAACCTCCCTTTTTGTTCCCAAAAGCAATTGTAATACCAAGCTATGTCATTTAGACATCTGACTACCTGATCTGCTGTGTTGTAGTTCTCCATGGAAGTTCATGGACTAGCTCTAAAGGTTTCTTGTAAATATATGTAGAAGCTGCTCTGTAGACCCTTTCATCTATGTTTTTGAAGACAGAGTTTGGTAAAATTTTAAAATGTACATAGGCTACTGTAGTTTCTCACTTTTTTGCCAGTAATTTGTTGCTTCTATTTTTCTCTCAGCACAGTGAGTGTAAAACTCAGAGAAACATGTCTTGTGTCTATCAAGTACTGTCAAGATTTGAACAAGTTGTTCCTACAAAACTTTTCTGCCTTGCAATTAATGTGACATTCCTCTGGTAAAATATTCTTCCCTTCTTTCCACATAACCCCTCTGCACATCCCGCCTCATTAACATACAGAAATCATCATTCCATATACTTTTCCTTAATTCGCACCCTCTCACACCCTCTCACACATATACAATGTTTATTTTTACACAATTCCTCACAGTGTTTTTTCCAGGTCATTTTTCTATCTGGCAGTTGTTTCTCACTGCAGGCAGCAGCAACAGGTGGATTGTGCGGTAGCCTTTGTTAGCAGCTGTGCTAACAGGCAAGACATGTTGTAGCCTATGACTGTGTGGGTCTTATGGTTGGGTGTGGTTCCCCCTTGGAGAAGTTCTGGATGGTTGACTGGTGAATAAGACCCATCTGGTTCCTGAGGAGAACAGATCTTCTCTGGGCTCTTCTACTTTGGGGAGACCTGAGAGAGTGTGGGAAGCATTATGATGGTATGTTTAGAAAGAAGAATGATGGATGGGATACAAAATCTAAGATTTCAACATTTCTTAATATTCTATTCTGTCAATCTCCTTCCTGAATGGCATCTGCAGAGCAACAAAGTAGAAGTCACAAGATATGTAATTTGTGCAATGTCATTCATGCTTTTCTAGACATTTGTAATACACATACCTGAAATGTGAATTGACCAGGCTAAATTCAGAGGGGAAGTAAAAAGGGGCTTTAAATTACTCACTGATAAGTGGCTGAGCATCTAGGAAGCTCTAAATAAGTAAATCTAATTTAATAAGTTACAAGTAACAATAAAAGAATCTAAACAAAGTTTAAATTAATGTAATATTTGGGGAGGCAGAAAAGGTGTTAGTTTCACTAAGAATTCTTCTAGATTTATTTAGATTCTCCTCTGAATTTAACTCACCCTACATTGTGCCATCTACTGCACAGATGCTAAAGCACTATGTAACTATGGGTCAAGGGAAGAATAGAATCAGTTTTGAGTTAAGGCAGTGAGTGCATTTGGAGTAAGTATTTAAGATGAAGTCAACTATTTATACAGGAAGCTGGCCATTTACCTTCCTAAGTTTATCCCCCATTACTCCCTGGTTGTATGCAGCAGACATTGATTTGGCAAGTTGTAGTTTTTCAGAAGTTTTAAGTGGACTTATTTTGGCACTAAAACACCATCTTGCTTCATTTTGCATGCTTGAGTTGTTCAATTCCTGGCGGTAAAAATTGCACGTTGGGGTTTTTGCATTCATTCCATTTAAGAAACAGAAATTATAAGTGGTTATGTCTCTCTTGGTGAATTACAAACCAAGAGTCAGACTCTCATCTGACAAACAGAAGAGTAAATCTGGAGTAACAGCACAGAAGTTAATTGGGATACACTGTTGTAAAACTGGAATAAGAGAAGAATAAAGCATTAAACGTATTTGCACATTTAACTGAAATTCCTCAGGTGTGACTCTAATAAACATAGGTAATTTCTGAGTACGTTAGACTTCTACTTAATATTTGAAAGTTCAAATGCTATATTACTTACAGATGTTTTATTTCATTTACTTTGCATTTTATGTGATTTTTTGTAATTCTGCAAATATTATGTAAAACAAAAATGGAGCATGGTGTTTCAAATGGTGATAGGAAGAATTGGCTTTGCTGGGTTAATAATCTGCTCAACTCTAGAGATTATTCCTTTTTTGCTAATGTTTTTAATTAACATAGCATTCTTTATTTTAATGTGATTATTTTCATGCGAGTATTTGCTTGTAGGATGCATAACACAAAAAGTAAATCTGAGTTCTGTGCTTACATTATGGCTTACAAAGTTATTCTTAATACCAGAGGGTACATATTTCAGCACTGTGTTCATACAAAGAAGTCAGCAAATCTTATCCAAATATTTAGGCTTGTCCATTGCAATAACCTACAAACACGTATTTATAACATTAATGAATGCAGGAATTGTAATGTATTGAGAGTCATGGAAGGTCATGGAAGCAGGACTATATAGGTGATCCCATCCATTAGAAATAATTATATACAGTACTTTTGAACAGATTAAACTAGCACTAAATTCACATCACTCTCTATCAAGCATTTCAAGTTGACTGTATTTGGGATTCATTCCCAAATCCATTATCATTTCTTTCACTTTAACACTCACTATCGTAGAAAGCTACCAACATCAGAAAAAAATTAGGCTCATATTAAAGTAAATTCCCAGGTAGTTGAAGAACAATTAAGGTAAACTCATGCTATAAAGTAGGTTGATTTGGTTTTTGATTTTTCAAAATTTACTTATTTTAACCATGTGGTTTCAGGTTCTGCCATAGATACTGATTTCCTATTCAGATATATGCTGCTATCTTAGAAGTTACAGCCATCTTTTGCACTCTTGCTTCCTCTTGAACCCGCATGCATTATGGTGCTTGAAACAGAGTAAAAAGGAGTGAAGTGCAGGCAGGATTCTTTCTCCATCACTGCTTCTGAACTAGCAAGTGGAGATAGCATGCTGTGGGGGCAAATGCCCAGGGCATGTTCTCCAAGAGTGATGTTCCTGCTACACTGACTTGGGAACTACCTGGGAACCTCAAAATGGTATTCCGACTCAGTCAGCCAGAGATCCTGCTGCAGTTTCTGGCTGCCACACAGTCCCTCTCCAACCCCTCCAGAAAAAGTGAGAGCAATGTAGGTGCAATATGTATCTGGAGGAATCCAGATGAAGCAATGCCATTACCACACATTCCAAAATCAGAAATCAGGAACCTAATAATTAATTTGGCATAAAAATAAGGGGATTTTTTAAAACTACATATGTTTTGAGTTCTTTTATTTTCCCTTCTGTTTTTTGACCTGCTATGGTTATTGCCTTTAAATTTTTTCTCTGCAAGTATGAAGGCTAGACATGCACTGTTTTATAAATGAAAGTTGTGCATCTTAAAAAATTCAAAATGTGCCCCAAGTGTAACTAGTGCAGTGACCCTTCCTGAGTCTTTGCAGGTGCTGCCACGATAGCTCTGACAGTTCTCAACTGTCCCACATGTACCTCAGCTCTGCACCTGCTGCTTGAGGTTCCACCCTGCTGCCCAGGCTGCCCATTGTAGGGGAAAGCCACTTCCCTCCCCCAGCAGGAGGCATGTGGGTAGCCCTGACCCTGGCCTCCTTCTCCCCTCAGCATGGAAAAGGCTCCTAACTTTCCCCAGCACCAGGAGCACAGGGAGGGAAGGAGGCATGTAGTAGCATGGGGAGATCAGTCAGAAGGACACATGAGCCTGGATAATCCCTCTGTAACATCCTGGATACAGACCACTGGCAGACAGCACGTCTCCCGGAATACCATATCAGGGCAACAGATGGGTGCTTTTGTCCTCCTCAGAAGAGAGTCTCCAACCACTACTACCCTACTTTTCCTCCTGGGGGGAGTAGCTGCTGATCTCCCAGCCTTTGGGATACATGGCTTCTCCTCTCCCACCTTAGGGGGTAATTCCTCATTTCTCATTTTCCGGGCAGAATATTGGTTCTCCATCACCATGGTGGGTGAGTCAGGAGTAGTGGTGGAGCACTACCTGCTGCCAGAAGTAATCAACAGTCAAAGTTCTCCCTGTGACAGATGGATCTCCTCCTCCTCCAGCAGTGTGATAGTCATCTTCTGTGGATTGTCCAGTTTTCAAATAGAGTGACTAATTCTTAAGCATTCCTTGGATGTCAAATTAATTCATGTATTGGACTGAAAATGCCCCCCCCCCCCCCAAAAGAGCAGGAAGACCACAAGAAAAAAAAGTAATGAACAAAACATAATGGAAAATAATTTAAGGAACAATATTTTCAATATAAATAATTCCACAAATTAGAACAGTTCACCTACCTGATCAGCACTATATTAGCCAACAGCAACTTCAAGAAGGAAAGACAATCCCTTTACCAAACATATAGAACTTAGAGATATAGTCCGTCAAAACAAAACTCAAACTTTGCCATTCAAACATAATACCTATGCTAATCTATGGCTATAAGAGCTGGAGATCTACCAGAACATTAGACAGAAAACTGGATCCTTTTAAGAATAAATGGAAGGAAGCGATGGAGAAATCTGGAACATGTACAGCAGATGCTGACTCAGAGACTCTGACATGCAGCAAATAAATGGAAAGCAACTAGGGTGAAGAAAAAAGTGAGCCCAAGAGAAACCTGAAGAAGAACTCTTAGCAGGAGAGGCACAACACGTGATCTCAACACCACAGAGCAGATGGAATCAGCAGTAAATGAGGAGTGGAATGTAATAAATAATTAATGGTCATAACTTTATGTAGTCCCCTTACTAAAGGAGCCTCTGCTTATTCTCTGGAAAGATCCTGCGTGCTGCAATCTAGCCTCAGAGACTACAACTCTCATGAATTGTAACCAGGAAACCAGGAAGGAAGTGACTTTTGTTTGGGAGATCTGAGTCTCTCCAGGTGTGCGGAGGAAGACTCAGCAGTCTGTGGACTCTTCCCTCTGTTTTTTGGAGCAGAAAGGGAGCCAGGATGCTGTGGAGGAGTTTGATCCAGTTCAGGAGCTGTTATGTTGCAGTTTCAGACGGGACAGCGAGCCTTTGGAACTGGGATCTAGCAGGCTGCTTCCGATTGCCTTAGAGGAGGCCCTTTGGCTGTACTGCATCCAGCACAAAGAAGGAGATTGTGAGTAACTGGGCATCTTTGGGAAAACGCTGCCTGGGACAGACCTCAGAGATACAGATTAACTCTGGGTTCAAAGAGAGGCAGAGAGGCCAACCCAGTGAACCAGAGCTGCTGCATAGCTTGGACCCACATACACACTACCCACAGAGAATCTCCATTGCAGCTGCAGTTCTTCAAGTGCGCCCACTCAAGCAAAAGTCTGGGACTCTAAGTCCAGGGGTGTGCACACTCCGGGGTGGGATAAATATTAGCAGTGCAAATGGCAGCTAGATAAGTTCCTTTTACTTCTGTGTACTTTGTTAATTGATGTTATTCACTGTTAATTTGTTAAATCCTGTTTCTTTAAGTTAAGTAAAGGTTGTTCGTTCTAACACAATCTATTAAATGTATATTATTTATGATTTGTAATTGTTGTTCTGGAGTTAGATCCAGTTTATTGTTGGAATAAGTGTATTCCTGTAGTTTCCCAAGGCACACCAGTAAGTGCGTTCCAGGGCCAGCCAGGTGGAGGCACCGCCATTATATGTTCTTTATGAACAAGGGACAGCAACAAGGGGGTGGATAGGTTTTCCCCAACTAAACAACATCACCACTGGGGTACTCATGATCTTCTTTTATATTAAAACCATGAGGCACCCAGGCACACTTGTGAGTGTGATCTGCTCCCGAGTAACCCAGGGAGGAAAAAGAGTGTTACGTTTATTTCTGAATTATTTGCTTTAAAATATTTTAAAAATCTGAAGACCTATGCAAGATCACCCCCCTCCCTCCTTCCCTTATTGCACACAAGTTAGCTTTTCTTTTTCTTTTGGCTGAAAACAACATTGAAAACGCCAATCGTAATCATAGGTTGTTCAGAGGAATAACGGGATGGACACAAGTGATACATGCAATGAGAGTACATAAGGGGAATTAGCCAAGCAGGGATGATTAACACAGACATTGCTGCAATTCATTCAAATCCCCATTCAGTAGGGCCAATAAATAACAGTCCTGTGTGCAAAGTGGGAGGAGGGCAGCTCTGCAGAAAGAGAGAAGAGCCAGGGCTGGGGCTATCCTTTCTCAGGCAGCCCTCAGTGCCACACAGAGCATACTGCATCTCCCCCAGGCACCCCTCAACGCTATCTCGAGTATGCCACCCAGGGCTCTGGTAGTGAATTAAAAGGCCCAGGGCTCTGGCCACTGCCTCTGCTGGAGTAGGAGCAGTGGCAGCGGTTGGGAGCCCCAGGCCTTTTTGACTCACCAGGTCCTGGAGCAGCTGTCCTCTTTTCCCTCTCTTCTCCCCTACGGCATCAGCAGGCTTGATCCCATTCTGTAGCACGTGGATCTGAAATGCTGCAAAATTACCTTTTGAAAAGCTACAAGTTCATCTTTGAAGCCTTTAGCCCTCAAACTCACATGACCGATGTCCTGCGCACATATGAGATTCTAGCTACGTGACTGTGTTCATGGGGTACCACACATTCTTGAACAGTTGAGCAGAAGATGAAATTTGGATGAAGTTGTTCCCTTTTGCTTGAAATTTCCTTTTGCTTGAAAACAGAATAAAAAATGTCCATAAATGAATAAATGGAAACAGCTGTAAATAGTCTATGCAAATACGCAGTACAAATTGTTTAGAAATCTCTTTCATAACCCTCTTTGACAATGGGAGAGGGAGAGAAAAGAAGATCCTGTGTTTTCTATAAAGAAATCCACAGGAATTTCAGCAAATTAGTGTGTATTCCAGTTCAAATATTTTCAGTATTTTTGTAATGTTTGCTCAGGCTTAAGATCTCTCGGCCTATGGATTAATTTACAAAAAAAGTCACACAATTTCTTGCTTTTGCAGAGACTCACCGCATGGCATACAGTTAAAAGCAGTTTGCTTTAACAAGAGCCACAGGGGTATTTAATGGCTTGCAGAGTAGGCAGTACCTCCAGCAGTATGTGGCTTTTTACACTGACTGGGACGCAAGCAGATGAAATTTGTCCAGATTATCCATTAGCAAATTAAATGAATCTGTGGTTATTTGTCTGAAAGGTAAGACCACAACCAACTGACCCATACAAACATAATCTGTGTTTATTCTTAAATTTATGAGTGTCTTTGTTATAGTGCAATCAAAATTGACTGTAACTGTCTTAGATGAGAAAAAATAAAATAATTTGTTTTTCTTTCAATGAGCCTGCCTTAGTCAGAATTTCCTATACCTGATTCTTTGGTGTCTTGTGACCACCAACAAAGTTTCCCCATAAGCACCAGGAGTTTGTTATAAATGTGTCTGCTAAGCCCTTTGGCCAGCGGGTTCTGGTAAAAAGATTTATCTGTTGAATGACATACAAAGTGCCATATTCAACTGCTGACAGCTTTAGCCTAGAACCTGTTAGTATTCAGTTAATTTTGTTACTTTGCTCTTTCTTCTAAGAATTTGTTTTCAGGGATGATGTTTTCCCCCCTTAGCAAATTGTCTGTGGAGAATTTGTGGCAATTTTTATGCCTTAGGCTACATCTAGACTACAGGAAGATTTTTCGAAAAAGTGAGCCACTTTTTCGAAAGAGAGTCTTAATGCTCTCTTTTGAAAAAGCACAGTTTGCATTCAATAGTGCCTTTTTTTTGAAAGAGTACTTTCAAAAAAAGGCATTATTCCTCATAAAATGAGGTTTACCATGATCGAAAAAACTGCCGCTTTCTTTTGATTCACTTTCAAAAGAACACGGCTGCAATCTAGACGCAGGTGAAGTGTTTTCATAAAAAACCTGTAGTCTAGATACACCTTTATTGAAGACTAATCTTGATCTTACCTATGCCAGTGAAAATCCTATGACTGTAATGGATTTACTCCTGATTGACAATGACATAGGCTCATATAGAATCAGGCTACATGCAAGCAGACAAAAACAAGCACACGCTTACAGAGTATATCTGTTCAGCACATTATATCTGGGTTCTGACTCAGTTTTAAGCCCACACACTCCTCCCAAGTTCACACAAAAATCAGTCTGATTCAGACCAGGGAACTGCTCTGGACTCAGGCCCACAGTCTCTGTTGTGAGGGCAAGGTGTCAGAACTTGGGTCTTGCTGTAAAGCATGTCAAAGCCCAGACATTTTACAATGTGGATGCAACTCAAGTCCAGGATGCAAAATTCTGGTCTGGAGAGTCTGCCCATTTTTAAATTATTAATTATGACAGTTACTAAAACTGAATTGAAATACATAGTCAGCAGAGCCATAGAATGAATCTGGGTAGCCATTTGAAGACCCTGCTTTGGGGGATGCCCCAATAGGAGAAAACAGGAAAGTATGAAGGCTTGGCAGGGTGACAGCAGCAGGGGTCACCTTCTCCCCCCATACCTCCAACTCACCACAGTAGCGGCAGAAGCCAGAGCAGCCTGGCAAGCCTGCTCTGTCCTGCGCTCTCTCAGCTCACTGCATGCGACTTCTCAGCAGCAGCAGGAAACCGAATGTACTCTTTTCAGAGGACATCAATAGCCCCAGCACAGTTTGGAAAGCCCTTTCTCGGTAAGTCAACAATTATTTCAGGAATTTTTCTAATGCCCTCCACTTTTGGGTACAAAGTCCTGATTGTCTCTCAGATCTTTGCCACAGAAATCCCCCCACAATGTATTCATCAACTCCAAACTGTTTAGTATGGATGTGTAGCCGTCTGGTGTTGCCAGCTTCCAGATAGCTATAACAACCTATTTCTTATTGTCATGGACCTATTTCATATGTATTGCATGGAGGGTTAGGGCAAGATGAGCACAAAGTTCCAGGAACATATGCTTCTTCATGTGAAAGTTTTGGGCCAACTGCCGGTGACATGAACCCTTCTCCAAGAGCATTCATGTACATAGGGGAAATCCACAACTAAGGCAACAGGCATGAGCATCTGGGTCATAGCTGACATACCAGTAACACTTCCAAACGGTGTGAGAGAGCGGTGCTGTTTAGCCAGGTCAAAAACTGCTGCCAAGTGTCCCATGGATGTTCTGCCTGATTCTCAAACTGGGACTGAAGGTGTGAGGTGGACAAGGTTCTTCCACCCATTTGGGATCCAAGCTGAAGACTTGGACTGCTAGAAGCATGCAGACACAAAATGGCTCAGTTGGATGTGTCTATGGGATAAAACCTCTCAAAACTTCTGGTCAGTTGTGGAATGAATAGACAAATTCTCCCACAATTATGAATTAAGCCCTTTAGTTGTGACATTGGGTGAGCATGCTCATAACTCTGGGCTATACCTACAAAGCCAACATTCTGATTCGTGCTTGCATAATGCATTATGGATATGCCAACATGGTTGTCGGACCTGGATTTCCAATGCAGCATGAACAGTCAAGCATAGGTTTGCAAACATCAATATCTGTCTGACTCCTGCAGGACCACACAGATCCAGTCTTATTATATAATCTAGACACACTTACATGTTCTTTACTGACAGATAGTTTTAATACAGTTTGACAAACCTAAGAGTTAAAGTAGTTTAATAAATGAGCAATGATGCACCTTCTTTATTTACCTTTGCTTTTTATAGGATATAACAAATCTAAATTTAGTATATTTTGGCAACCATATCTAAAGTTAGTAGAAATTGAAGCCCCCCCACAATACTCTGTTTTCCATTATTTGTCAGCATCGCCATCAGAATACCATTCTATTGTGATAATGCTGAATGTAGTTCAAATTAATCTCTTTAAGGTAAAGATTACATACTATTGGAAAACTGTTTTAGAAACCTAAATTAGAAAGTTAGCCAACAGAAAATTTGTATGAGGCAAATGCATCCCTCTCTTCCTTCACTGTCTGTGCATCACCAGAATTCTCAACAAGGATTTCCATAGCAAACAATGTATGCAAAAATAATATTTTCCCATTGATATTGGCAAACAGCCTGTCAAACAAACTTAAATCCATTCACATGCACAACTGGAGAGGGAGGAAGAGGATTATTTTAGCATACTTATCTTTTCTGGTTCTCATCATTCATGAGTATGTACAAACATGAAGACTGCCAAACTGTACAATAAACCAGAGATTATTTGAGTGAAAATCATGGATCCAAATGGCCTCAGACTTTGGAGATTTTCCAATCTGGATATAAAGCCAAATGTTGTTGCTCAGGTCCCACTCTACAAAAGTGGCAAATCCCCAAAATGAATATAATGGACATTGATTCCACTTTAAATTGCACAGTGAGCACTGAATATTCATCAAATGATAAAAAAAATACTATTAGCCTTGCAAGTAATGAATTTTTCAAGATACAGGATAATATCCATAAGACACCTGATTTTAGAATCTGGCCCTGAATATTTTTCCTACCAAAATTCTACTAATCTCCTATCCTCTTAGTGCCCACTACAATCAAAACAACCAATGAGCTTAAAAAGTCAATTATTATGTTCAATCTGAGAGTGCTAGTCTGTAGCTGTAAAAGAATGAGGAGTAGTGTGGCACCTTTAAGATTGGCAGATTTATTTGGACAGACGATTTCATGGGTCAAAAACACTCAGTCAGAAGATTATGATTCTTTATGTTCAGTATCAGTCTACAAAGTGTCAGGCTTCAATCCAGCAAAGCATTTAAACATGTGGTTAAATTTAATCAAATAACTGAAGGTTGAACCTTTCTAGTCTGGCAATATCTGTGGTCTAGCATGATTTAGTTAGCTAGATACACACTTATCATGGGTGTGGCCAAGTTTCCTGCAGCCTCATAAAGTTTGTTTATAGACCGCAGTCCTGGCTCTTAGTGTACTGTGCCGTTATTTAGCTCTAATTTACCCCTCACATGTCTTCTAAGAGCCCAGTAAGCAGTGGAAGTGTTGGTAAAACATACTTCTATCCATTGAAGTCACTCTGGATATTTCTCTCAAATACCCTAGGGATACATCTATACTACACGCTTCTTGTGCAAGAAGCCTTTTGAGGTGTGGACGTGCTCTTGCGCAAGAAGCCTTTTGTGCAAGAGTTTTTGCACAAAAATTTCTTGTGCAAGAGCACATCCATACCTCAAAGCACATTGCAAAAGTGATGTGTTTTTGCAGAAGAGAGCATCCAAGAAAGCATTCTGCGAATGGTCATCAGAACACCTGTGCTTTTTCCCTCTAGGGCATCCATACTTGCCTTTTTGCGCAAGAACTCTTACGCAAAAGGGAGTTATGCCTCGTAAAAGGAGGTTTACCTACAGTGGAAAAAAACCCCTCTCTTCTGCCATTTTACTCTTGATTTCCTAGCTCAAAAGCGCATTTGAGTAGTGGACGCTCTACCTTGCAGTATAGACGTAGTCTAACTTTTTTTCAAATCTGAAATGGAAGCACACATCTAAAGAGAACGCTTTTTGATGAGATTTCCAGTGTTTATGTTTTCTTATATTTTCTTACTCATTTTTGGCATTAATGCAACCATTGCTGAGCAGAGATGGAATTTGAAGATGTTTTCAAGCAAGATAATTGGCTTGGTTTAAGGAAAGTTTGGAGAATTTCTTATAGTGTCCCAAACTGTCACCTAATCCTTATAAAAATAACAATATTATGAAGAATATATACAACCTTTTCTCTCTGTTCAGAGAGCTGAAGCTCTTGGCCAGGCCTTCATCACCTCCAACCTTGACCTCTACAATCTTCACTTTCAAAAACATTGCATTTAGCGACAGACTTTCTGCTTCAATGGTTGGGACATTTTCTCCAAACTTGCCTGTCAATCCTGACCATGATGTTCTCCTTCAAGCCTCTTCTCAAGATCTATTTCTGATACCTACATTAAATTGTCCACTGATAAAGGCTAAAAGAGGGCTAGTTGAGATTCCTGATACTTTGTAAAAGTTTAGATGATTTGTAAATATCAGTGTGTGAATGTAGGTAGGCTAGGATTACTCTGTAATTTTATTAGTTACTCTCATCTTTCCTTTCCTCTATTTTTCTATATTGGTAACATTCACTGGTTTAGCTTTGTCTTAATTTGGGACCTCTGTATGACAACACTTATACATGAGCATAGTTCCACTGATTTCCATGAAACACCACATATATCTTTAATTAAGCTCAGTTAAGAGATATTTTAGGATTAGTCCCATTATTTTGAGCAGTTTAGCTGGCTAATAGCATCTGCAGGAGGCCAAGTTGACAAATATTTCAAAAACATTAACAGCATTATATTTTTCATGACACGGACCAATCCTGGCTAAATAACATTTCTGGTTTCCAAGAAATCATTGTCACTCTAGTCACTGTGCTAGAAAACTGTATGTAGAATGTTATCCTACTATATTAGAAAGGGGACGTACATTTGGGTCACATTTTAGAGAATGATGGAAATATTACAATGGGAGACAGGTACTGAATCCCTATTTACTTCGGAAGTTGGACGTCTATTTACTATTTCTGCCTTTGAAAATCTCCTCCTTTATATATTAACTATAGTAAAAAGCCTTTGAAAATAATGCTATATATTATCAGGAGAAAAAATAATAATAACAATAGCAATATGAGCTTTGATAAAAAGAAATTGTTCCAAGACAGTAGAGTAGCTCCATTGGCCTGCACCCAATGTTTTATTTTCATTTCTCAAGGCGATGCTTGGATCAGATACAGTTATGATTCTGCACATAAATCATATCTGACAAAAGACTAAGAAAAAATAACACTAGGCAATAACTTTTGATACTAAAAACTCCAATGCAACTGGCATTGTGTTGGGAAGTTTGTAATTTAATAAGTCTTCATATTTTTCAAAGTCTGACACTGAAATGGGAAAAAATAGTTCTAGCACAAAGGTCAGATGAGAAATTGGGTGGAAAATACAATAAAAATTGATTAACAGCTACGAAATATGCAGGCACTCTGAAGAAGAGGGATCAGAAGATACTCTGTGAGGGCCACACTGTATACTATAGTTTACACTGGGTTATTGCTAATGTGGGACAGATTTTCATGGGTGTGTAGAGTCCAAGGTACAAGTCTTCTCAACTCAAGGAATCTATAGGGAATGAAAACTTGAGACCCATGGGGCTAATAGGTTAAGGGAAAGACTGTCTCTTCTGGACTGCCTATGTGTCTCGCCTGTGACTGCACAATAGTTAACATAAAAGATATTCCAAATGATTTAATGCTGCTTCTTTACAGAAATTCTTCTGCTTAACAGAGAAAGATGCCAAAGAAGGTTACTTGATTTCATTCTTCTCCCACTCTTACTTCTAAGTCCTCTTCTAAAGAGGGAGAAGGACATTATTTCAAATCCCATACCTCATAGATATGGATGGAATGATCTTAACACTAGAAATAAGCATTAATAAAGAATGGTAAATCATCTAGTTCATTCCCCTACCAATGCAGGATTATTTCTGCAGTGTTTTTCTAGTGAACTGATTGTTACTTTGTTACTTGTACGTGTATGTCTTATCTCAGAAACCCATAAATCTTGTTAACTTATCTCCCATTTTTACAAATTATTTAATCTTTTCAATTAGAGATCTTTTGAGCTATTTATATGAAATAACTAAATATATAAGAGGTGGACAAGTGCATATAAGGATTAATGTACTATGGATACAGAACCGTTATTCTCTGCTCATGTTTAGTATAATGACGGCTTGCCTGCAAATAAGTCATTTCCGGTATAACAGATATGTAGACTCAGAAACAGAGTTTTCTCCCAAGAGTCTCTTGCAATTTTTTACATGGGGCCATTATTTTCTTACACTTATGAGTATCAGCAGTATTTCTAAGCCCTATTTGTTTTCTTGTTTATGTGTAGTGCATTTGATAGAAGACAAAACAAATGTATACTGTGAAACTTAAAGAGACAGGTGTATGTTCTCTTACAAAAAGTATAAATTAACATTACACAGAAGCCTGACCAATTATAAAATAAGACAGGGTAAGATCTATAGTCACAGCAGATTTGTTGTAAAGCCAGGGAAATATGCTCATCACAAATAGTGGGCATTTTAGGAGGCAGGTTGAGCTAAGCCCACTTTTGAAGCTTTGTAGCTCTGTTCCTATTTCAATTGGTGAGTTTGCAGGTCATTATCTCCTGTAGTACACAATCCACATATTTCCTGTACAAGTGTGACTATCTCATTTCACACTGATATTTTGGAGATTCGTAAAAGCATGCAGCTGGTTTGCACAGAGTGCAGAGTTCACCTCTTGATAAAGCCCATCCTGTTCGTGTAGAGTGACTAGATAGCAAGTGAGAAAAATTAGAACACTTCTTTTTTCAGGGGAGGAAGAAATAGTTGCCTATATCAACCACTAATATTAGGATGTCTGCTCACCTTATTCTTATGGCATGGAATCCTCTATGTTTATACTGCAATCAAAAGGTGTTCATAAGCCAAACAATGTGTAGTTAAAAATACATATGATACATATGCAGTCTGCACAAAAAACATTCTAATAAAGCTTTAAGGTTCACCAAAAGGTACCCTATACCAATTAAAGGTACCTTGGGGGGCCAGTTAACATTCACATTGGCCATTTTGTACATCATGTTATGTTATTATTTTGCTACATGACTGAATCAAAATGTGAATTTTCCATAGCAACTCATATTTCAAATGGAGCATGCTTTGGAGAGTTACAGCACCTCCTTAAAAAGAAGCAGAGAATAGGGCTCAATGAAATCTGAACTCTTGCAAAATGTTAATAGCAAAATATGGCTTTAATAAACAACATATTTCCCCAATTTTTAGAATGCATTTAATAAAAATAAGGTTGCAATTACAAATGATTCAGCTTTTTCAACTGCTTATTCTTTAATTTTTTCACAAAAGTGAATCCATTTTTGAAGAACAAAAGCATAGGTGAGGCCTCACAGCTGGCAAAGCCAAGAACTTTAGGGCAAGTGGAAGTCTGTCTGTGGTGCCAGCATGATTTTGCTGTGTATTTGTGTGACACTGCTTCTTGTTTAACAGTAAGAAAAGCAAAACTGTGATATTATATCCATTTTGAGACTTGCCATTTAATCAGTCCTTTTTCCAGAAAAAAGAAGGATGTCTGCATATAATGTAACTGCACATAACTAGATATTTATCCAATTCCTGTACCCACAGTAACATTTTGCTACCAAAATAAATAACAGTCAGCTGGATTTCTGGAAAGCAGAACATGTCCAAAGCATCACAAGGTTATTCGTCATTACACTGATTAAGTGAGGCTTTGGAAGTCTCAAATGCACAAACATTTATATATATATATATGGACTAGCAGAGAAATAAAATTACAAACTGATATTAAATTCCACAATTTGTGTGTGTGTATAGATATAGATATATATATATATATCTACACACACACACAAATTGTGGAATTTAATATCAGTTTGTAATTTTATTTCTCTGCTAGTCCAATTAAATATTAGCATATTATATTCTTAATTTCAACATTGTTTTGGACACATTTTCTGCTTGCTATACTCCCCAACCCCTCTCTCTCTTGCTACTTTTGTGGCCACAGACCCTGTTAATCTTGCACTGATTATATAGAAAAGTGAACAACTGAAGCTATATGGAAAAAAAACCCTATTAACTGGTCTATTGCCCGTGTACTACACGTTACAGATAGAGCTACAGATAGATCTCAGTTTTGCAGTTGGCTCTGGTTGAAGCACAAGTAAGCGAGATGCTGAGACTCCACTTTCAAGTAGGCTGATGACATCATTCAGTCATGCAGCAGGAAAAGCTTTCTTATATACATAGAGATATAAATTCACTCAAATGCCACAATTACATCAAAGTGGGAAAGAGTTGAAAATAAACCATTGCAAACAGCGGGGTCAACAGCCTCGCTGGGCCCCTAGGCAAGACAGGAGTGCCTTTCTTTTTGCCCCCAAAAGGGGCAGGGCCTCAGTTGGAAGGGGTAGGGCTAGATACCCCTCAACGCTGCCCAGAGTGTTGTGCCTCCTCCAAGTAACACTCAGTACTGCCCAGGACACACTGCACAGTGCTCTCACAGTGATTTAAAGGGCCCAAGAATAAGCCTTGCCATTCCTCAGTAGTGGCTCCTTTATACCACTGGGCCTCCGGGTAGTTGTCCCCTTTGATCTCTCCCAGAAGTGGGCCTGATCACAAACAACATTTTCCTCACAAACAATATCTGTTCTATGTTTATCCATAGAGAATAAACATAGAACAGATATTGTGTGTGAGAAAAGTCATATCTGCTTCTGCTTCTGACAAATACTGTTATAACTATGAACCCTGAGGAACAAGTACAGCTATCGAAGAGTGACCTAGATTCCATCCTACCTCAGGCATCAGTTAAATTAACAGCTAAATCTGGATAGAAGAATCATAATTACAGTTTATACTGAGAAGAATGAAGGGGTACTCCGTGGGAAATGTTGAACTGAACTTTAAATTATGGTTTCTGTAGAGAATTCCTGAGATCCTGAATGACCAGTTGTGCTAACTACAGTTATAGCTTATATCTCCTCATTGGCCAGCTGACTTGAGTTAAAAGCACCACCACCCTGGAGTTAAGGTTTCTTTTGTGTGGACTGCACTTAAATTATGGACAATATCAAAGGCATAACACAAATTAACAGCAGACAAGACTTTAGGTTTTGACATCATATTTTCACTAGTAGCAGGATCTGATGACAGCAGCTTTTTTGTGCTCTGAATCCAAGTTTAATAAGAATGCACACAATGGTTAATGTCTTGTCCATGTAAATACTCTCATTATACAACTTATACAATGCTCCAAGGAACTAATGAACATACATGGTATGAATTCCTCACATTACGCAGTAAGAAGTGACTTTTAATGAAGAGAACAGAAGTGAATTTTCAAGAAATCAAACAAAATATCAATCAGATCACCGTTAACTAGAAATCAGTGTACCTGAGGTCACAGAAATCTGGCTGGCAAGTTAATACTGAGGTAATAGTAATGGGAGCTTCCCTTTTCTTCAGGAGCAGCCCTGACAGTTTGGCATGGTGTAGTCAATCTGCTGAGTGGACACATTGCTATACGATTTGGGGACACAGATTCTGTTTTCATCTATGTGTGGACAACACCTAGCATGCTAGGGATACTACTGGAACACTAACAACAGGGCTATACCTCATGTAGGGAGCACCACACGTAAGCAATAGAAAGGATAGTTTTGTTTTCAGATTAGAGTGAGCAATTCTGGCTACTAAAAAAATCACCTTTTCAATTTATTTAATCACAATTGAAACTAAATTAGCCATACTGCTATCAGTCTAACATTGTGCATTCTTTACTATCATGTACATTTAAAAAAAACACTTAAGTGACATAGGTGCCTCTATTGTATTGACTTTCAGTGGCACTTAGGCTCCTAGATCACTTAGGCATTTAAAAAATTATTATCTGTGTACCTTCTTTAGGAACACTATATTTTCATTGGATTGATATAGTGGCTGTTGTTTGTTATTGGTGTATGTGTGGGCGAGGGAGAGAGGGGAAGAAGGTTGGAACTAGCCATCTGCTACTCTGCTTAGTAGAAGATGTGGAAAATATAATTTAAAATGCTTACTGGTATGACGTGGCAAATTTCCATTTACTGAGTATGAATCCTAAGTGATAATTTCACAAAACTAAAACCATTTGTGGATGTTGCTCTGTTGTATCTGTTTTAATTTATGACATACTAATGGAAATCATGCTGTGCTTGATTTTTACTTTTTTTTGTGTACAAATCTGATTTATGAGAGTCCAAAATAAAACCATGAATCTGCAGAATTCGTTTAATAAGAATGAGTCTGAGTGTTTTGCAAGGCTAACAAATCTTAATTGTGTGAGAACCTACAGTATGTGACATTGTAAATTGCAGTGGGTCATTACATTAGCATGCCACAGTAAGTTTGTATGAAAACAGGTAATGCATTAAGCAATAAGGTTAAAAATGGCTGACATGTAAGGCAAAATTTATCTTCAAACAGTTAAAAAAAAAATGTTGTAATCCAATCAGAGGATCTAGCAATGTCATGCACCATGAGACAATAAAATACTATAAAATGAGTTGCTCATTTAAATATATTAAAACAAAAATTATTAATAATTGTAATAATTCTGTGTTGTCTGAACAGTTAGCGTGATTACATTGTAAGCTTGCTGGGGCAGACCTGTGTCTTCCTGGATGTATGCAGACAATGCGTGGCATATTGTTTACAATATAACAAAACTAATATAATCAAAAGACAGCTTTTAATCTGTGCAAACTATGCCCAGATGCCACAGTGATGGACACCTGATGCATGCATTTAATGATTAATGATAAATAGATTATAACAGTCATATTTGAGTAGCTAATGGTCTCACTCTAGTTTCATATTGACATTTGAAGTGGTTCCTCCAGGCCAGAGTTAAGAGATGTGGTAAATTGGTGTAAGAAACTCTGAATGATGAATCAATAGATTGAGCAAACTCAAACAGTAGTAGGTCCTATTAATGTAAAATAATCTATTCCATTTTTAGATCACAGAAGAAATAGGGCCTCAAAAGGGGTATGGCTACATAGCAGAGCTAAAGTCAAATTAAGCTACGCAACTAGAGCTACGTCAATTGTGTGGCTTAAGTCAAAAAAGCTTAATTCAGTTTTTCACGCTGTCTACACAACAGGAAGTCAAAAGCAGAACGCTCTTCCTTTGACTTCCCTTACTCCTTATAAAATGAGGGTTACAGGAGTCAGAGTAAGAAGTCCTCCAGCTCAACATTATTTCAAAATAAAGGCTGGCAGTGTAGACACACTCTCTGTTATTTCAGAATAATGTCAGTTATTCCAAAATAACACTGTTGTGTAGATGTACCCAAGATAAGTAAGATTTGTTATAAAATCCATGTGTTCATGAGCATATGTGTGATGGAATACGGGCATAGACAGTTACATGTGGATTTCAAATAGATGCATGAGAATTTCGGACATGCATGTAAATTTATATGTTCTACTTAGAGGCATAACGTAAAGGATCAGTGGACTGTAAATATGTTTCCTTGCCACATCAATTAAAATGATAAACAATGACATATCCACATCCTTGGAAAATTAGTTTTGAAGCCAAACTTTACTCTGACATAAATGAAGTAGGTATGTGGGATAGATAAACACAGCTGCCCATTGAATGGACAGTGAAAGCATGAAGAGCTAAACCCAGAAATGATGAAACATTGGATACATGATAACCAGCTGTTTCTTCACAATAACTACCTTGTTTTGTACCTGACAAGAATGCTTGATAACAATAAAACAGTCCCCTTTATTTAGTCCAGCAGCCCACTTAAAATGTTAGAAACTAAGAAGCTGTTAATAATTGTGATATCTTATATATGTTACATAGGTTACAGGAGTAAATAATAACTATTAATGGCATCATAGCATTATTTGCTCTTAAAATACCTATATTTGTTAGGAATTTGCTTTAATGAAAGAAATGCCCTTATGAGGAAAATATTTTTTATTACACAATGGACACTGTAAGCAGGTTAAAGCCAACATATGATAAGGGCACTTATATATCTCTATTTTTGGATGAATTTTTAAAAAATATTTTAATATTTTTATCTCTATTTTCATCTTTAATTTCTCTTGCTAAGGACAGCCAGGAAAAGACTGTAAAAGATGTGTCAAGTTTTTGTTGGTAATGTAGGCAGTATTTATACTGTCCATCCTCTAAGATCAAGGATATCAAATCTACATCTAGTTCATGTAATAGCTCTGTAATGTGGGAACAAGTTTTTCAAAGGGGCTTCAATTAATCTTTCTTACACAAATTTCTGCCCACATATTATTAGCCCACATAAGTAATAATAGACATGTAAACACCATGTAAAAGACTATCTGACCAAGGGTTGAAGGACTGGGTAGACAGTCATAATCTGCCTTCTGAGGATCTCCTTGCAAGTTCTAGGAGTATGGGATATTCCAAAGACAGGGCATGTCAGAAGTGGGTCCATGGGACACAATCTGCCTTAACTTATATAGCATCTTGTAACTATTCAAATTGCACCGGGGCTCCTCTAGCTCTCATGAAATCAAAGAATCAAGAAGGCTCAAATATAACTTATATGGAAGGACCTCTAGTCTGATTCAATATAGAAATTTATATTCCCCTTGGAATGTATCCTCTGAAAAAAGACACATACCCTGTTATGACCTAAAGTAACTGGGCTTCCTGCTGAAGAGTTCTAATAGTCCCATCTAAGCATGAACACAGCTTTCTGTTATTCAAGATCGTCTTTTTCTTTAAAAAAGAGTAATAGAAAAGAACAGTCCAAGTGGCAAGTAGTCAATAAGCCAATTCATCCCAACAGTGACATTCTGTGGCTGCGCTGGATGTTCTGATGATCAAGTACTTGGATCTCGGAGGCTGCATAGACTTTATGCATAACAGCAAATGTAGAATTTCTGCTTCAAAACCACAGCCTCCCTACCACTACATATTTCATTACAACATGAAATATTGTACCCTGCTACGTTGTGTTCACCATCATTCACCAGTCCTTACTAGTAAATATTATTTTAACAATGTAAAGTATTATGCGTCAAAATGCAGTGGCCTTCATCCATTAAAAATATAAACTCCTGCGTCATCTGCATGCTAAGGTTTCTTAAAGTTCATTTTAATAACACTATATAATGAATAATGCTATATTCTTCAGAAAATATGTGTGCAATGGGGCAGCTAGAAGGCTTGACACAGAAAAAAAAGGAATTGTCACAATCCATACCTTCCACATACACACAAAGAGTTTATGAAGTACTCTATTAATTGCTGGTGCCAAGCTGGCTGGGGTAAAAGGGGGCCAAAGTTCCAAAAATAACAAGCTGTTAGGAAAATAAAGAAAATCAGTAGTTAAAAACTCAAGAAAAATGGAGGAAAAATAAACACTACCAAGGTTGGGCAGGAATAACAAAATCCCCAACAAATGTTTCCATGGTAGCAGAAGGTTTCATCAAAAATTATTAGTTTTGGAACTAAGTTGTGTACAGACCACAGGTGTGTGGCATTATGCAAAATAGTATAAATTGAAGTAAATGACATGGTTCTCTGTTACAAAATCATAACTCCTCCCAATACCTTCTAAACTACCTCTTTAACAGGATTTTTATCATGAACATAGGATACTGAATACATTTATAAACATATAATTGCATTAATCATTACTATATACATATATACAATGCCACAAATATGCAGATGTTTTATATAGCAAACTGTAGACTGGGACCAGTCCTTGTCCTAAGTCTTACAGTTTACCACAGTAAGGGACTGCATTTCAGGTCTGGAGATCAATACAGGGCCCAGTCCTGCAATGTGCCTATTGCATTTAACTCTGCTACAGCTGTCATTAGGGTCTCTGGGATAGGACTGCAGATTGCTTAAAGTAGCTGCTTTAGGCTGTGTGAAGAAGATAGCAGTGATGATTGATCTCCCTGGAGCTCTGGAGGTTTTAGAGGATAGGATCTTGGCCTTTAGGAAGAGCTGATGAAAAATTCTCTGATAGTTGGATGTCTCAGAGAACATAACTATTTGGGATATACATAACTGTTTGGGATATACATGGTGTGGGGCAGAAAGGTGATGTCACTGATTTTAGAGGAGCAACAAAGTTTTGAGTGTGCTCCACCATCTTGTGCAGCATAGAAGGAAGGAAGGAAAGGGGATAGAGGTGGATGTTAATGCTATATGATGTGACTGAACACCAGCAGTTAGAGACCCTGGGTCAGAGGTAGTCATAGATCACTATGAATGAGGGGCAGAAGGATGGATGGGGAAGCAAGAAAGCTGAATCTCAATAGCTCTCCTAGCTCCCCATGCAGAGCACCTAAGAGGGTAGAGGGTGCTGACTCTAGGCTGGAAAGGGGTTCCCTAGTTGTTCATATATTTCTGACAGGCCATTGGGGTAGAAGTTCCCAGCACAATCCTAATCATGCCAGTGCCTACTTGCTCGCTAGCCTGATGCAGAGTGTTGCAGCTGCAGTTTCAGCCCCTCCAACCTATGGTATGTGCATGCAGTTTATAGGGAACATTAGCTCCCAAGATATGTAGCAGAACATCACACATATACAGACTAGAAGTTTTTTGTTGGGAATTTACTATGGGATGGCTCGCCAATCTGACCAGAATATTTCTAGGTTTGTCCTCCACCTCAGCCACAGAAATGAAGAGCTGGCCAGCTCTATGTCAGGAGGCAGATTTTGGCAACTGCAATAACAAAGACATTTACACCATTGACAACAAAAGCTGAGTGATTTTAATGTAAAGAATGTTATGATTACACACAATAAGAGACTTAAGGCGACAGCTGCGTAAATGGACACAATCGCCTCAGGTTGCAACATCAGTGTAAATGTAATATATTTATAAATATATATATCCTGGGTATTCATTTACAATTACCTAGCATAACTCCATACCTACACCCTCTTGAAGACCCTTGGAAGAGAAAGGAACCAGCCTCACTCCCTGAATGGAGAGGGGGTCTCAGTGAGAAATAAGAAGGTACGGTAGTAGAGAATATAAGAGTACTATTAAAGTAAAGGATGGTATGAAAGTCAAGAAAAGGTAGGAGAACCGTTGAACTTAGGCAGAGCATTTGTAGTGTATTAAAAGCATTCTTATGTCACCAATAGCCAAACCAAAGACAGATTTCCGCACCTTAAGATTTGAAAGTGTGCACATTCAATCGGAGAGAATACATCCTAAATCCAAATTTGTATTTATTGCCCTTAGATACAGCACATAGAGTATGTCTAGACTGCATCCCTCTGTCGGCAGAGGGATGCAGATTAGGCAGGTCAACATTCAAATGAGGCAGGGATTTAAATATCCCGTGCCTAATTTGCATAAAAATGGCTGCTGCATTTTGCTGACTCAGCACTTTGTCGGCAAAAAGTGGCAGTCTAGAGGGGCATCTGTCAAGAAAGAAAGCCTTTTTCGACAGCTCCTGTAAACCTCCTTGCAGGAAGGAGGGGATCGGCAGTGTGCGGTAGGGAGGGAAGGAGGTTGGGGGGATGATGGGTTTAGGAATGGAGACAGAGGGATGGGGTGCAGGAATGGAGTATGGAGGTGGAGGTATGGATAGGAGGGGAATGGGCTATGGGTCATGGAGTTCTAGAATAAGGTCTAGTGGCCCAGATTATCCCACCAGGCTATCTTCTCACGTGACATAAATCTGCTTCTCAGTAGGGCACGGGTGCATAAAACTGGTCACTCCCTCCTGGTTTCATATCTCTCCATTGCACTCTGTCTGAACAGAGCATGTCCCAGCCCCATAGCAGGAGTTTGCTTGACAGCTGGAAGGGCACATCTGGAGTGCTTCCACTCTGCAAAGATGGGAAGTAACTGGGTGCAGAGAGCAGGGAATTCTCTCTCTTCCTGGCCACTCGCATGTAACCCAGCCCTTCCCCTCACAAGTGAGCCAGGTGCTCAGGAGCACCTGGAACAAAGGAGATTCATTTGGAGTTGGGCCCCATTTTACTAATTGTGTTTGGTTTTCATTTACACGTAAGGCCCACAAGCCCACAGAGCATAGCCTTTCCTGACAGGTCACTTCTCTGTAGACAGGTGCTAACTGCCAGGATAGGCTCCGAACTCTGCACACAAACAAACTATTTTATTGGTGGGTGGGGCAGAAATGGGAAGGATGCAGGATGGGGGAAGACTGGCTGGCAATGGAAGGGCACGAGCAGGCAGGATGGGCTGAGAGTATTCGGATAAGGGGCCCTTCCAGGGGTGTGATGGGCAGGAGGGGAGAAGGGTTCAGGGACTTGGAGCCATGGAGAATGCAGCTGGGCTCACTACAAGATTAACAGGCTCTCTGGCTGTGAAAGCAGCTAGCGAGAGGGGGTTTGGCAAGCATAGTGAGCAGGGAGCGCAGCCTCCTAGTAATTCATTAAAGGGGTGATTTCATTCTTCAGCCCTATGCATATGGCATGAAATACAGATCAGCACAAAAAAAATCTATTGAAGGGACACTGACTGCCCAGTTCCACCAGCCCTGCACTGGGCCATTGCTCTGCATAGGTGTAGGCCAGCAAGAAAGAAAATAAATATTTTTTTCTTCAGATACTACATAACAAAGGAGGAGTATGTAAATGCTAAAATAGTGACCTATTGGATCCATTTATAATGGGCAGATTTTATTCCTTTTTCCGTTTTAACATGCAAGGAGGACCCAAATTATGTGGTCTAGAAATTGTAGTTATGACTTTTTGTGTGACACTTCTGTTCTGGAAGCTGTATAACAAACAGCAGCCTGAGGGCTTTTGCCAGTAAGGCCTGAAGAGGAAACGAAATAAACCAACAATAAAATAAAGTAAAAAATAAAAATAAGTAGTGATGAAAAACATCTTCTTGTTTGCCATGTTGCCAGATGAAATCCTTGAATTGTGGGTTATTAGTTAAAAAAAAAAATTACAGACAGTTAATAGTCTAACATCTGGATCAAATGAATAAATGCACAGCCAAAATCAATTTTTGTGAAGGTTTAAGTGAACCCTCATCTGTACTTTAACAAAGACTTTTTTTTTCCACATGAAGAAGCGGGCAATCATTCAGTCAGATGTGAGTCTTAAATTGTTTCAGTCAGCTAAACTGCCCAATTTTTTCATATGTTACCTTGTTATAAAAGAAAAAGGATGGGGGTACTAGTAGGCTACTAACATATGAAGTCTCCAGTCACATGCATTTTTATTTTGTTACATAAAATCATGTATTTATATGTATATATAATACATTCAACAATTAATGGCATCAAATGAGAGTACCATGGTGGTGAATTAGGCACACAATATACTTTTAGATTGTAATTTTCAAAGCTGATTAAATTGCCCAAATGCCTAACTCTCTCAAGCACCTTTGAAAAGTAGCACTCTGAAAAAATACTGTGCTTACCCATATGCAGCTGCAGACCGTACCTGAAAATTTTGGGCACCACTAGGTCTTAATGTTCACCACCTCTTCCTATCCCTGTTCTGTGGCTCTGTTTCTTCAGGAGAGGATCTAATTATCTTAAAAGTGAAAAAGCCTGCCAGACCTACTAGCAGGCATTCAAGTGGCATTTGCTTTTAACAGGCATTTGCCAATCCCAGATATAGCCTGTCACTTTCTGAATTTACAGTGTTAGCCTATGGTACCTTAGTTTAAAATTTATTTTAAAAATTAATTAGAATTATTAATTCTAATTAATTATTTTGTTCTTGAACATTATAAAATCACATATCTAAAAACCTGCCATATTCCCCCTTCTGACTGACGTTGGTCATAGAGGCACCAGTTTAGTATTATTGTGTAGGACCCCATTCATCCCGAGGATGACCCTGCATTGAAAGTCAATTGCCACAAGATGACTGTCCCATCTGTTCTAGCAGAATTCCAGATAAAAATTTTCAGCTACTCTCCACTGCTTTCAAATGGCAGGTTTTGGAACAATGACTTTCATCACTGAATTCCATCTTATCTGACCACATTTTGTTGCATATAGGTAAACACATACAAGGAGGACTATTTAGGTGCACTTCCTGAAGAAAATGCCTGTTAGGCCAATGGCTGCCTATTGTCCATGGCTCTGATACTGTAACCGTTTAAGGTGAGGCATCCCATTGACTTCCATGAAACTGCTGCCATGCTTAAAGTGAAATGTGAGCAACTTTTTGTTGGACTGGAGCCCAATATTCCAATTCTCTCTGTGTTTTCAACCCTTCAAATCTATATGAACACACTGCTTTTCTTTTGTTGATTTTTTTAATTAAAACAAGCTACAATTCTTTTAACAAGAGCTTTTGAATTAGTCTAGCATTGCTGCTAAGCAGGACATAGCAGAATACCAGGCACTCTTGTGGAATTATTCTAATTAATTTAGGATTTGCAGCTAAGTATAGCAAGAGGTGACATAATTTAATGTATAGGCCATGAACCATTTAACAGCAGAGTTTTAATGGCTAAGTTTCTTTTAAAAAACACAATAAAATGTTTCCAACATATGCCAAACATTTGAAGCTTGGTTAGCAGCCTATGGCTGAAGAGGAGCTGGATATTACCATAACTTCAGTTGAATACCCATGGATCATTTAAAACATTAAAATAATAGCTGATTATTCTTTCCTCTTGTGCAGGTTTTTTTTATGCTATTGTTTCACAGCTGAAAAAATGTCTTTGTTCTGCATAGTGTAAGAAGCTTTCAGAAACACATTGTCTCCAAATATAAATACCCTCTCAGCTATTTCTTTGTGTGGTTTTTTTTTAAGAAGTTAATCTCATATATTTTTCCCCACAAAAGATATTTGGCTAAAACTCACTTCCGTATTTAAAAAACAATAACTTCTCTTAGAAAGATTTGTCTCAATAAAAAATATGGGTATTTTTTACAATTCACTGATTGAAATAATCTACAAAACATGAAAAATAATCTACTGCGTATTGGAGAGAGTTTGTCACTGTGTTTGTCTTTGTGTCTGTTTGTTCAAGAAATCATCCTCAGCGGTAAGAGCTAGGACCACCAAATCCAGTATACAAATTCTTCTCGTCGTAACTTAAAGGAAGGTAAGGGTTTGGTTGTGCTAGGAAAGGGTTTGGTTGTGTTTGGAATGGGATTGCTTCTCATAAAACCATAGAGAAATGAGACAGAATCACTAGACAGGTTAAAGGTGTTCCTGTCTTACACCGCCTCCCACCCTCCTCGCTTGATCTAGGAGGGAGGGGGCTAATGGACAGGAGATTATTTAGGACAGGATTTTTTAAGAATTCAAAGGGAGTCAGGGGTTACTGGATTTCAATAGGAGACTAGAACACAGTATAGGTGGAATCTATATCCTGTTCAGTACCCTTATTTCCTATATGATTAATTCACATGCAGCCAAATTTTCAGAAGTTACTACTGACTCTGAGTGCATCAATGTTTTTATGTCCTACTGAAGACACCAAAAGCTGCTTTTCAGAGCTGCAGAGAGCCAAGACTATGAAAATCTGGTAGAGACCAAAGCTAAGCTTCTCCAATGCTGCTCCCAAGCATTCCCCTGGGTTGCCGCTATAACTAGAGGGTTTTTTTCTACTTCCACCAGCACTTCCCCCAATCTGTTTGCAAAAGAAATGGCATACTGCTGAATATTACTTATTCACAGGTATCACAGAGCATAGAATGCAGAGAAACAAGTCCCAATAAAGGGATTGCCATCTGAAAGTGAATAGCACAGTGATATTGATATTACAGTCATTTCCTAGCCTAAGTGTGGAAACTCTGAGGTAACAATGACTCAAGTTATCAAAGATGGGTGTTTAAAATTAGGCATCTAAATCCAATACTTAGTCACCTATAAGATATAATTTAACTAAGTACATGGGAATGCACTTGTTCACAAGTATTTCCCTCCAAATTACAATTTTCTAAAATAATGACAATTATTTTAATTACAGGCAGTCCCCGAGTTACGCGGATCCGACTTATGTCGCCCCCGTCCGTCCGCCGCCCCCGTCCTCCGGGGCGAGAAAAGCTGCTCCCCGTCTCCCTGGTCTACAGGGAGATGGGGAGCAAAGCTGCGGAGCACGCCCGCAGCGGGACAGCCCAGGCGCGCTTGGGCTGTCCCGCTGCGGGCGTGCTCCACGGCTTTCCTCCCCGGCTCCCTGGTCTGACCAGCAGACCAGGGAGATGGGGAGCAAAGCCTCGGAGCACGCCAGCAGTGGGACAGACGCGGCGCACCTGGACTGTCCCGCTGACCGCGTGCTCTGAGGCTTTGCTCCGCGTCTCCCAGGTCAGCAGACCAGGGAGACGGAGCAAAGCCGTGGAGGACTTGGACGGTCCCGCCACTCCCGTCTCCCTGGTCTTCTGGGGGTGGGGGGGTGCAGCAGCGGTCAGTTTCAGCAGCGGCTGAATCAGGATTCCTGGGGCAGAGCAGCTGGGGTGCTGCTGGGTTGCTCCAGTAGCGCCGAGGAGCCGCGCTACTGGAGCAACCCAGCAGCACCCCAGCTGCTCTGCCCCAGGCATCCCCAAATCAGCCGCTGCTGAAACTGACCAGCAGCTGACTACAGGAAGCCCGAGGCAGAGTTGCTCTGCCCCAGGCTTCCTGGAATCAGCCGCTGATCAGTTTCAGCAGCAGCTGACTAGGGGATGCCTGGGTTTCTTAAGTAGAATCTGTATGTAAGTCAGAACTGGCGTCCAGATTCAGCCACGGTTGAAACTGATGAGTTTCAGCAGCGGTTGACGCCAGTTCTGACTTACATACAGATTCAACTTAAGAACAAACCTACAGTCCCTATCTTGTACGTAACCCGGGGACTGCCTGTACACAAAGGGGACTGAAGATGTTATAATAAGAGTGACTCAAAATTATATCCATATTAGATTTGTTTTACATAGGATACAGTACCAAGGAACACTGACACCATTTTAATCTTTGACCATTGTGAGGACTAAATTAAGAGTGACAGATTTTTTTAGTAAAGGACATGACATTTATTTTATGTCTTGAGTTACAGGGAAGTTCTGAAATATTTTCCCCCATGGGAGGTCAAAGCATTGGCTGTTACAATACCTCATTTCTCTCATTCATGACAGTTGTTTAAATAACTGCAGGAAGTCAATGGCTTTTCCATGTATGCCTTTCTCTTCAGCATTCTGGATGGCCTGCATCAACAAACCTTTGAAACCTTCTCTCATTACTTTAACTCCCAGTGCTGGTTGTTCAAGTAGAGATTTACAACTTAGCATCTACTCCAAAATATATTTCTTTCCAATAGGTGAAGCAAGAGAGAACTAAAGAAGATAGCTGTTTCTAACAGTGCAGCAGAGTGATTGAATTATTACCATCTGAAGGACACTTAATACTATGCAAATGGATTGATAGTTTTAGTTCCCAGTAGTCAAATGCCCCTCTCATAAAAACAATCATCAAAATTGTTATCTAGAGCAGTGGTTCTCAGTAACGGTTATGTATACATTTGGGGGTAACACAGAAGTCTTCCGGGGTACCTCAGTTCATCTAGAAACTTGCCCACATTTATAACAAGCAACATAAAAAGCACCAATTTAGTCAGTACAAACTAAAAGTTCATACCATGACACGTTTATATTCCTCTGTATAGTACACATTGAATGTCACTACAATATTTATATTCCAATGGAATTATTTTGTAATTGTATAGTAAAAATTAAAAAGTAAGCTTTTCACTAATAATGTGCAAACAAGTATTTTAGATGAGGTGAAACCTGGGGGTATGCAAGACAAACCAGACTCCTGGTAGGGATACATACAGTAGTCTGGAAAGTTTGAGGGCCACTGTAGAGATTTAATCCTTCAAACATGTATACATATGAGTAGCTCAGAAGAAAGTCAAATGAACCAATGGACATGGAGAAAAAAAAAACAGCATTACCCCTTTCTCTTTTACAAAGGATCCCAGGAAATCAGTTTTGAGAACTTTTGAGGAGGTGGAAGTCTTCACTGATGCTATCCGTTCTGTATTCACTCTATAAAAGTGTCAAAAGGCTGTCAAAATCTGGTGACAGTTAAGAGCCTTATGTCCCTGAGTACCTTAATACAATGAGTATAATCTTCCTTTGGGCCAGACTGAAATAATTTACCCTGTGGAATATCAGTAAAACACCATGCAACATGAGCAAGAGTATCACAATCTGTCCCTATTTAGGGATGGAAGTTGTAAATATATTTTTGTATTAAGAGTTATATTTCCTTTACCTTGCTCCCATACTTTTACTACTTTTCAAAAGAAATTTAATTTTAAGAATGACATCTTTGTTGGTGATGAATTTGCAATGTGAACTGGCCCCATTTCAGACTTTTTGTAGAAAGAGGCAAACATTATGTTTATTTTTAACTTATTAATATATTTACGATGCTGACTTCTAATAACATTTGTACACCATGGAAATCAGTGCCTAGATACAATATCATGAAAACTAAATCAGATTGGAAGAAAAAGAAACAACCTAGTAGAAAAAGGAATAGAATTTAGTCATGTAAAATACAAAAATGAAAATTTTGCCCAGGCTGTCAAAGGGCTAGATTGACATGCTCTTATTAATGCACAATCAGTTCCAATGCTGAATCTGGCAATTTTGCAAGAAAGAACGGTGTTTTAGTGGAAAGCATAGGAAAGGCAAAATACAACAAGGTACAGGAGGCAGCTACATCAGCTTTAAGAATCTGAGGGGCTGTGTCTACACTGGCCTCCCTTTCGGAAAAGGGATGCTAATGTAGCACTTTGGAATAGGCAAATCTACGGGGGATTTAAATATCCCCCGCGGTATTTGCATTAACATGGCTGCCGCTTTTTTCCGGCTTGGAGATAAGCCGGAGAAAAGCGCCAGTCTAGATGCGATTCTCCGGAAAATAAAGCCTTTTTCGGAGGATCTCTTATTCCTGCTTTCAAGGAAGGAATTTCAAGAGAAATAGTTTATTTCAAAATAAGGAGCGTCTACATAGCACCTATTTTGAAATAGAGCTCTCATCCTCTGACTTCCCTTATTCCTCATACAATAAGGATTATAGGAGTCAGAGTAAGAAGTCCTCCAGCTTGGCAGTATTTTGACACTATTTCAAAATAACTGCCTGCTGTGTAGACATGGACTAAGTTATTTTGGTATAGCACTAGTTATTTCAAAATAGTTTTACAGTGTAGATGTACCCTGAGAGAAAATGGATAAGGAGAAAAGAATCATATTAAAAAACAGACAGGAAAGAGAGGTTCCTAATGTTCAATGAAAAATCTTTGGATCTTTGGTGCAAAGGAAATAGCCATGGGCCCTTTTCATATAAAATAGCATATTCTGTTTCCTAATCTTTCTGCTTCCTCTTTTCCTAGCTAAAATTAACGGTATTTCTCTGTAAAACACTCCTCTGTATAGTTTTTTACTTTAAAAATAAAACAGCTTTTGGTTGATTCTTTGAGGGTTGGGAATGTATAAAAAGATGTCAGCTAACAGTCTGAGACTTCGTGGGGAAGGTGAAGTTGTAATTGTACAAATTTAAGTCATAGGGGGTGATCTCCACCCCCTGGGGTTTATTGGCAAGTACAGCTGTACAGTGCAATAGCAATAGTGGAGAGAGAGAAACCCCTTCACAGACATACAGCTCCAACACAGAAAAACACCTTTATGACAACCTCACTTTTGTTTCACCCTGCCTGCTATCCAAAATAAATATTATCCATTTGGTTTTTGTAGAAAGTGAGGCTAAACTTGTTCTTTGTGGTGCAGCACAGAAAGAATTCCAGAGGCTGAGAGAGAGGATATTTGCTGGTGGTTTATCTAGTCAAACCCCCTACCAATAGCATATTACTTACCAGATATTTTACAATGGTGCAGCTACATAAATTGAACAATTTGTGAACAACATTCTTTGTTCCTCTTGCCATGAGTGATTCATTAGAGGCTAGGCCTATCAGAATTAGAATTAGAATGTTTTTTTTTGCAGCTAGCCTTCTAAACAAGACAATTTTGATCAGTAACATGCTTGTGTCAATGAATAATATTCTGAATTTTATTAAATAGCTGATATTTTTCCATGTTCTTTGTATGACTCAGGAGAGGAAGACAGAGAAAAATAAGTGAATTGAGATTATGAGAGCAGAAAAGTACTTTATTGGCACATATTTTCTGTAAAGAGAGAGAAAGATAGAAAGAGAGAGAGAAAATGGAGAGCATTATATTTACCTTGTTTGCTTCAAAGACCTTTTCAGACCACACTTCAAAGAGAATCCTCTGAATTGTCATTCATGCTTAAATTCGACACTTTACGCTTAGGGTTAAACAAAGACATTAATTATCGTACCCATTACAAAGATAGCTTCCCCAATTATCACCTCTAATATCATTTGGTCACAGACATTTACCTTCCCACACCCATCCCCCTTCTTTTCTGAAATTTGATTTGTCCTTTTCACATATGTTCATTTTTTAAAATTGTATCCTTTGGTATATATAGTTGTGACAATTTTCTTCCACTATTTGATCTGAGGAAGTGGGTCTGGCCCACGAAAGCTCATCACCTAATAAACCATCTTGTTAGTCTTTAAATTGCTACATAGTCCTGTTTTTTGTTCCAGCTACACCAGACTAACACGGCTACATTTCTATCTCTATTGAAAGATCTGTGATACTTGATGACCCTTAAAAGAAAATGTATTCCTGCTAATGAATGTGAGATCTAAAGTGAGACGTGATGCTAAAACAATGTGACTATTACAAACTTAATGTGTGGGGAGTCTTTTGCCGCTTAGCTAGATGAAAAAAAGGTATTTCTCCTTTCAAGACTTCTTTGCAACACGAGATAGGAGGGAATCTTAGAAAGAACAATGTAGTTAGGGGCAAATCAAGATCACTGCATAGCTCTGGCTGCCGACTGGAAGAGTGGGAGGGTTATTGATATCCCATGAAGCCATGGAGAGGCCTTATTTACCAGGATCAAGCTGTAAGAACCTATTCACTCCCTGATGAGTTTGGAATAGGATAGAGTTTCCTTTTGTGGTCACCACACTCGTTACCTGTTTTCCATGTATCACTGGGAAGGAATTTTTCCCTCACTTGGTCAAGGTCAAATAGTTTTTTTGTTTTTTTGATTCCCCACAACTGCTTTGGACCTGTTAAGGTGCAATATGAGGAACTGATAAAACCAAGTATGAATGAAGTTGTTGCCTAACTAAATCACATCAGTGGCCACCAGTCTTTCTGTTGCCATGTATGGAAAATAGAAAGAGTCTTTTAGCATCTGCAGCTACAAAAAGGCTTGTCTATAAAACTGTCTATAAACAGAAGCAGTATTTGTTGAACTTAAATGGGTGTAAACTGATGCAACTTCCATGAACGCTTCGATGACCATTTAGAAGTGGTTGTGTTCCCATAGCCAATCTAATTTGTCAGGTTTAAATGAATGTAAGTGCCCACACCAGATGTTCTACTGATTAACTAAAGCAGGATGAAACTATACTGTTAATTATATTGTTGCAACTTTGTGTGTATATACCAGGCCTCAGAATTGACTTCCCTATATCATCATCAAGCACCAGAAACTTCAGATGAGCAGGTAAAGCAAAACTAAACTGAAACTCTATTTTAAAGGTATTCTTCAAGCCTATAGGAAGGGTTTTAAATGCATTCTGAAAAAAGGGGACATTTTTAATCAACAAATCAGAAATCAAGAAGTCTTTACAAGGAGAGCCTTATTTTTATATAAAACATTTCCCCTCCCCTCCATAATCCTGATTATGGATCTGTTGCCACAGACTGACATAAATTTAATGTGCACTTATCACTGTATTTACAAACTCAGAAACAATGGGATTTGCTGACGGATTGAATTATCATCACGTAATCTGGCACTCCTAGTTATGCTCCAGGAAATACTGCAAAACAGAAAGTATTTTCTAAAGCACTATGGAAATTTTAATGAAAGAGCCAAAGAATTATTATAAACATCACATTTTATAAAATATAATGAACTGTTCAACGTTCATTTTTAAATATGTCCTATTTCCTCATAAACTCCATTCAGTGTTACTTGTCTGCTCCTGCTGATACAAACTAGCATTGGTATTTTTCCTAGCAGTTACCTTTGTGGAGCATGGTATCATGTCGCATTAAGGAAACCAGGTTCTTAGTAAACTTTTTCTCAGTTGCTATGCTTCATATTAAAATGTATATAAAAAGAAAATTAAATACTATTTCTTGGTTCCCACGTCCAATGATGATATTTGAATGTTTTGGTACAATTCCTTAAGAAACTGATTCTCTCCAGAGACCTACTGATGTGCTCTCACTAACAGTTCTTAGATCTAAGGGGTGAAGGCATTTTCAACAGTTGGCCTTCAGATCTTGATTGCACTTCCCAAATTGGGATGACTGAGCCCCACAAGTTGAGTTGCAGGACACAGTTTTAACACCTAACTTTTTCAATCATGCTTTTGCCTGAACAAATAAAGGTATATTATATGTACAACACAACTTAAATTGTTTAATACTTAATACATGTTACATACGATAAAGTTGATAAAAGCATGATTGAATGCAATGCAATCAATCATTATCTTCAATATATAACATCTTTCAAAGTTATAAAATAAAAATAGGAATTTATAATGAAATTGCTCCCCAATCTTTTACTGACAATTATTGGCATTTATATTGTTGTATTTCATATTATATATATATGAAATGTAGTTCCTGCTTCAAAAAGCTTATAATCAACAATCAGATACAAAAAAACCAACCAATCAAAACACTTGTCTTCCTTTCCAGCCTAGTGCTGTTATAAAACAGATGTAAACTGAAGACATAATTGTTCCTTGTGCTTTTTTTCTTTCATGTAATATTATTGCTTCCCAAGTGGAAAAATAATAAAACGTCTCACAGAAAAAAAAAAGCATCCCAGCAATATATTGGTGCAGCAGTGCTTAGTTATTAAAACAAATGGAAATACTCCTTGGAAAATGAATTACTAACATACAGTCTGAGCCCTGACTATTGTTTGAAAGATGCAGAAGCCGTTGCTTAACAAATGATTTCCCCCCAAAGATGTGGTGTGTCTACCAGGTCACAATATTAAATAACAGTATGGTTGAGACTCTTATTAAAGTTTAAAAAGAAGCATTGGATACTCTTAAATACTAGTCTTTTGTTTGGGTTATATGCCTTATTTCTTCTTGTAAATGTCTCCTGGAAAAATCATTGCAGAGTAAGAAGTAATTTACATCTGACTTTTCTGATCCTACAATACTGGGTCTAGTACGGTGGTCCAATCTTTAAATAGTATTACACTGAATGATTGAACCATTTCCCTTTCTACTTATTTTATTAAGTTCAAGACATTCTTAAACAGCTGCTTTTGTCCATTTCTGTTGCCAGGATATACACCAACCCGCGCCCATGCTTAGCCAACAGATACAAATAACCTACTGCTGGGATTTTTCTCCATTCACAAAGCAACTCAACTCCAACAGAGGAATTCAGAGTATGAATACACAGGCCTGTTTAAGTGAGGGGTGCAAAATAACCATTACAAGGCCAGTAGTATCACTTAGAATATTTAGGACAACCAATTTTAAAAAAATGGAATTGCAAAATCATCACACTTGAACTATCAAACATATTCCCCTATGCTTTCAAAATACAGTTTTAAATTGCTCTTCTATGACAACAGCTCTGTCAACACCAACAAAGTGAATCTTTCATTTCCAATGGGGAAGAATAATTTCTATTTCTGCAAGTGTTATGAGTTTAAACGCCTTTTTCATTAATTGTATTAATCTATAAATAAAAGTTAATCTGCTTTTGCATAAAGCTAACCATAATGATAAACTATTCGCTAACACTCTCCTTTGACACCCCTTTGGTATAAACACATTCACCTACTACACTAAGCTGTGAAATACAGTCTGTCACTTAAAAATCACAGAATTATTTTTAGGGTGTATTCATGCAGGAAAACTCATATGTAAAAAAGTTTGTTCAGGGTCAGAGCTATCATATAAGAATCAAGGATCCACTCACATTTACTCTTTTGTATAACTCCTTCACTTCAAGGTTCCTCATGTCATGCACATCTCAACCTAAAATGTTAAGGCTCCCCTTCTCTACCAAAGGCTACTCTGGTTTTGAATATACTCGACTATATTCTTACATCCAGTGAGCAGTCTTTTGGGGGAAGAGGTATAAATTTCTCAGTACTCATAGAAAACACTATGATCTTGGGCTCAGCCCTCCTCCCATTGAAATTAATGCAATTTTTGCTACTGACTTCAATAAGCTCAGGAATAGGCAGTTAATATTTTAGGGTCAGATCATGTTTAAGTGCTCGATACAAGTGTGATGGAAGATAGGGCTGCTTCCTCCTCCCTTTTACATGGCCCATGTAAGGGCCAGGCAGAACAGTATTCCCTTCATTCAGGGGTACACAGGGACCATTAGGTCGTTTCCAGAGTGTATGTACCCAGAAGGGAAGGCAGGAGGGAAGAGACACGGTGCAGTATGTCTCTGATCCAACCACAAGCAGGCTGATGCTGTACAAACGGCTGTAGTAGCACATGTGTTGCCTGAAATACAATACCTTTTGGTACACTCTGGTGCAAAGCAGTTAACACAAGGGGGCTGTGTCTATACTGCACCCCTTTTCCGGAAAAGGGATGCAGATTAGACCAGTCGGCATTTGCATTTACATGGCTGCCACTTTTTTCTGGCTTGGGGATAAGCCGGAGAAAAGCGCCAGTCTAGACGCGATTCTCCGGAAAATAAGCCCTTTTCTGGAGGATTTCTTATTGAAAGTAAGAATAAAAAATCCTCCAGAAAAGGGCTTATTTTCTGGAGAATCGCGTCTAGACTGGCGCTTTTCTCCGGCTTATCCCCAAGCCAGAAAAAAGCGGCAGCCATGTAAATGCAAATGCCGCGGGGGATATTTAAATCCCCTGCGGATTTGCAATTCCGACTGGTCTAATCTGCATCCCTTTTCCGGAAAAGGGGTGCAGTGTAGACACAGCCCTGTAGAAGAGTTTGCTGTCTGGATGTTTTACCCCCAGAAACAATAGACAGCTTGGTAGCTTTCCCTGTTCCTATGTTGAAGCTGCCTGGTGGTTTAATTTTCACTCTTATTAACATTGTAGGTCCAGACTTTTTATTGATTCGCTTGTACTGTTTGGTATCAGTTTTCTGTTTGATGACACAATAAAAGTCATATAATTAGGTAACAACAACTTAATGCACTAACTAATTGCTAGTAAAACCACAAGAAATTTGCATGACAGATTTATTGCTGAGGCTTTACTAGTGTTTGCTTTCACTCCCCCTACTTACATTTTGATGCATAGGAACACAATAGAGGTGAAATCCTTATTGCATTGAAATTAATGATAAAACTTTAATTGACTTGAAGGACACCAGGACTGCACTCCAGCTTTTAGGTTCTGATGTGAAAGCTTTACTACAATATTTTCCAGTACACATGGAATTTATATTTTATATAGAATATAAATCAGATGTTTTATACACACACACACACAAGAAGATTTGCCCAGCACTGCTCACGACCTTACTCAAATAAGTTTTGTAGTTTTGCTTTTCTTCATTTAAATAATTGTTCTGGGGTGGGGCTGGGGGTGAGGGATTCAATATCCAGGCTACCTCAGGAAGAAAGGTCAATCCCAGCCCTCTATCACTGCAGTAGCTTGAAGCCAGGTGAGAAGCGTCTGTCCATAGCTTCTGCAGCTACAGTGGGCACAGCCAGGGGATGGGTGCATGTCCCCCAGCGTGGGAATGGACAAACACATAGGCAGAGAGACAACAGACAAACTCTCTGAAATATATAGTAGATATCTGCCCCTTTCTCCTCTCCTACCCTCTATAGGCACAATGGGGTTATAGCTGCCCTGGTCCCCATCTTTGGCCTTTGCTGCTCCCTGTGGTTATTCTACAGTAAAACCAGACCCTTCCCTTTCCTTTTTATGAGAAACAATAGAATTCCAGGCACATTTCATTATTCTGGCACAACCAAACCCTTGCTTTGGTTTAAGTGATAGTAAGAGGAAGCTGGATGTCAAATTTGGTCCTAGCTCTTACCGTTTAGGAGGACTTCTTGAACAGACTCACAGATGGTCAGACAGACATACATTTCTAAAATAAATAGTAAGATATACAGCAAATTATATACATGGACACACACACAAATATATACTATGTTTTTGTGTTGAATTTGTACATGTATTTATAACAACAAAGCTACATAAAGAACATTTACGTTGCAAAGAAGCACTCAGAAGTTAGCAAATGCAAGAATTAAGTTTGCCTTTACAATTTTTATTCACTTCCTTTTTCACAGGCATTAAGATATATTCTTTAATTAAAGATCATAAACAATTTCTCCCCAAGATCATCAGCTGACTCAGTGCTCGTACAGCAATGCTTTATTAATGAGCAGATTTTCAATATTTCATTGTGTTCTCATTGCTCCCTCTGTATCTTATTTACCACATATTATACAAACTCTGGTTGGAAGGCACAATTATTTTTTCCTGCATATAATTTTCTATAGTATCAGGCTACAACTACACTACAAGTTTTTGCGGCCGAAAATATGCTAATGAGGGACTCATTAGCATAAGTCATGATATCATTTGCATATTTTCTGCAGATCCTTTTTTTTTTGCTAGGGGTTTTTATGCAAAAACAAGGAGTGTGGATGTTTCCTTTTTGCTCAATACCCCTTTTTTTGCGCAAGATCCTTATGCCTCAAAAAAGGAGGTATACCAATATACCCTATTATTTGCATGACCTATAAGTAATGTATATTATATGCATGCAGCATAGGTCTACCTACAGGACAATATAGATGTTTGTGAGTAGGATGAAGAAATACTAGATCTGCACAAGAAATAGAAATGTTTGAACACTTCTACATTCTTCTTTTCCCTTCAGACCCTCCTTATGCCTCTTACCACTTCTTAAACCCCTCTATTTCTTAAACTAGTCCACATGTTGACTTATGATATTTCTATGAGACTCTCCCACTGCCCCTTTTTAAACCATTAGGATTCTGGACTGGCGCCATGTGTACCAAATTAAAATGTATTTTGTTTGCTCATTCGTTTGTCAACAGAAACATGACAAGTCACAGACGTCCAAACAGTGTAACTCCCTATATACAGTTGGGAGGAGGGAAGGATTGTAAAGGGGAGAGACTTTTTAGTAAACATCACACAGGTTAACTTAAAATGCTGTGAGAGAGAAGACTGTAATTATCTTTTTGTAAGTACAACATCCTGAAGACTTTCAAAACTTAATTTTCTCTTTACACAGAAATGTTGGCCCAAACTGCTTAAAATGTTGTGAAATATTTTACAGGCCAAATGCAGAAACTAATATTTTTAAAGGGGAATTTAAAAAACAAAAACATAAATCTAATATGCATTTAAAATCTCAGTGGGAACTTTTTTTGTTTTCTATAAATACTTCAGTGTAGTTTTGAAAATAGAAACCCAACATCATTGTTGTAAGACATGAGATTCCAAAAGTGAAATTGAGCATACGACAAATGGGACCTTACTAGTGAGCATGTTTCCTGCTTATGCACAGAGCGGGGCACAGAGTAAGTGTAAACTAAATAATATATAGTAAGTTACATTTTTTTAATTTTCTCCATTTTAGTAGTCTAATATAATCTGTACTAGTCAGGATTTATATGGGCATGAGAAGTAATTGTGTGACTATTGACAAATGAACACAGTCAGTGAGTATCCCTGTTTAGCCTGCCTTTTATTAACCTTCCACATACTTGAGGGCTCTGTCTTTTTTACACTTTGGCAACACTTGTACAGTTTGTCATACCATTAAATTCCATTAAATTGTACATTACATGTGTCTGTGTGTGGGTGAGATTTCTACATTTAGCAGGCTGGATTTTCTTCAGTGGGAATTAAGGACATCTAGGTCCATTTTCCCTACCATTAAAGTCAACAGCAAATCTTCCACGTATGTAAATTGGAGCAGGACAGGGAGTTAACAGCACTCAGTACCTTCCAGAAGTTGAGTATAAAAGTACAGTATCTCTAGCCACCCTGTGGATTTAATTCACTATAATCTATTCCAGTTCTAGGTTATCAGATATTCAGTATCCTGGGTTTGCAAGTTTTCAGCACTAACGGACACGATGGAGCCTGGAGAATTTGAACATAATGTATCGTCCCAAAAATCTAATATAGTGCAGATGCTCATAACTGGTAACATATTCACTGATAATCAATTTCTAGGCTTCCACTGAGCAAAAATCCTTAAATTTGATCTAGACATTTATTTCTGGCAATTGGGCATAGAAAATAAATCCAGTGCTCAAATTTTACCTCCTTACCAACATGTGGTCATTTATATTGAATTTCATTATTGTGAGCATCCTTTTGTGTATATTAAAGGGCTAACACTTTCAGCCTCCCTTTGAGTTAAGTGAGATCATCTCACATCACCAATTGGCTGTCATTGAGTAACAAAACTATATATCACTATTTCAGGGGGCTATCAAAGAGATGCATTTGCTCCTTAGCAGTTGTAGGCTGATTTTGGGGCTAATATTAAAGAATTAGTGGCAAAACATTAGTATCAGTAAAGTGACCTCAATCCACTCGTTGCCTTAGTATTTTATAGTCTTATGAAATGATTTTCTTCCAGGTTTGCCATATATTGGAAAATCATAAGCAGTATTGTTTGCTGAACATCTGATCATTTATACATCTTAGTTAGATGGTTAAAAGTTCTTTGTTTTTCATAAGTCTCTTTTTGATTCATATAATAAAACTAAATGATATCATCACATAAAAAGTGAGCGCTCCAAAAAAGCAAATTTGTGTGCTTTGGCACTAACCTCGCACTTGGGAAATGAGGGTTCAATTCCATGTTCTTCCATTTAGTGTTGTTGTGCGGCAGCTCTCCATCTGTAACAGTGGAAGTGCTCTTCACCTGACCCCACAGGGGTGATGTGAGGGCACACATAATAAAGATGGCTGTGCACTCAGACACTGTGCCAGTGAGGGTCTTATATAAACAAATTGGTCAGCTTTGATAATTATGTCTGCCTGATTATAACTGCTATGAATAATAGCATATTAAAAGTTAGACACTAGAGCTCTGAAAATAATTGATTTTTCAATTATTCATTAAAACTGGAAAAATAATTTAAAAAATGCCTTTTGGGTTGATTAAACACTATTTTGTATTTAATTTTAGGGTGAACACTTTTTAAAAAATTCAAATCAGATCTGTGAGAGGGAGCACAGAGGTCAGGCAGCCTACAGGTTAAAAGACCCACCTTCTAGTTCCTTACCTCTCTAGGGCCTGGCCTACACTGGTACCTTAGTCTGAAATTAGCCCCCCAGGTTGATTTTCTAAGTGATGCGTCCACACTACCAAGCCCATTATTCTAGAATAAAGGGCCACGGAATTCAAACTCTGCAGTCCTGCTTTTCACGAGTATTATGTGATGGTTCTTTCAGTATATTTTTAGATTCAGGGATGCAGGACAAACCTATGAGAGAGCTCTAAACTCAGCCACTTTCTATTTTATTGAAAGCTCGCGCAATTACAATAACCAAAGAACTTTGCAAGTAAAAGAGTCAATACAATTCCCATAAGCAATGCAAGACAGATCAACACAGCACAGATAACTGCACAAGCCCTCAGTCATGATTCATTGTATGCTAACTTATTATTGTGCAATATAAATTTTATTCACTATAGATTTTAATGAAGGTTATCTTAATATACAAATAATGCAAAGCAGTTAATGCAAAACTAGCTATACTATGATATTAAAATCTAATGCACTTACAGTTCACCCTTGATCCCCAACAATCCCCGGACAGGAGGTCGTGGTCTCATTCCTTCCCGCTGAGATGTCCTAGACTATGTGATGTGGATGAACAAGCCCCAAACTTCTAATTATGTGAACAGAGTTTGCGGGTCCATTCTGTTCCTCCCTCCCAAAGCGCATGCTTGCAGAAGCATACTTTATACAAGGCGCGACTCGGTTGCTCCACACCTTGTTGCCACATGGTGTTCCAGCCATACGCACTCCTCTATTCCAATACTTTTGGATACGCTACTCGCTTTACTTAATATTATTTATATAATCTTTAATTTACGCCATTATCCTAAATTGGTTAATCCTTTTGTGGTTAGCACTTTCGTAAAATGCAGGATATGCCCGTTGTGTCACCCCCTATTTCTATAAGCCATGTCATAATAATTCTGTAAATGCTGATCATGCCTATTTTTAATGGTATAAACTTTAATGATTTCAGCAGTTAAAGCAACTTATAAGTAGGCCCTGCCCAATGACCAAGGGCATGAATTTAGCAGTTTCAGCATCTGGTTAGTAATTTATGGTTAGACCTTTACCCCATGACCGAGCGTGAAAGGTTACATTTCCACATACTTACTTATCCTGAGGCCCGCTTGCATGCTTGCTAACATCAGACTTAATAAGGCCTGGCTCCTTAGCCGAACTCAGGTCAAACCAGAGAATGAAGTGCAGACTCCTCTACAACAAGGAGTAACACTAATAATGTTAATAAAGATGCTCCAGTGCCACTAATTTGAACTAATTGGCCTCCCACAGCTCCCCAGAGTGCTTCTTGGGGCTCTGAGTCTGAAGTAGGTTCCATTAATGTGGATGCACTACCTCAGAACTACATTCAGTTCTTCCCATAGTGAGAACACAGAACTTCAAATTTGTAAAATTGGGTGTCCAGAAGTCAAATGTAGTAAATTCAAAACAACCACCTCGTACAAACATGGCCTAGTTGACTACTTCTGGCTGTTATATGATAGATGTGAAAAGATAATGTGGACTCATTAGATTACATGTTCATTTTCAATTTTGTACACATTGGAATATAATCATAGAATACTAGAACTGGAAGGGACCTTGAGAGAGCACCAAGTCCAGTCCCCACCCTCACGGAAGCACCAAGCACCATCTAGACCATCTCTGGTAGATGTACATCTAACCTACTCTTAAATATCTCCAGAGATGGTGATTTCACAACCGCCCTAGGCAATTTATTCCAGTGTTTAACCACCCAGACAGTTAGAATATTTACTCTACTAAGCAGGTGAATCTGGCAGTTCTGAGGACTAGGAAAAAATGCCATGTATCCTCTCCATTCTCTCTTTTCTAATTCATACTAATGAGTGCAATGATGCAACACTTCCTTAAGAGTGATTTGTACCCTTTGATGGCAAATTGCCTATTTGCGGGTTTTTTTCCCCTGCTTCTTTCTAATAGGGCATAACCCACACATTATTTGCACAATCAGTACTCAAGATTAGTCTATTGACTTTAAGGGTACTGTTTTTGTTAAGGACTACTCATGTGAATATGGATTTGCAGAATTAACATATTGTACTTCCTGATAAAAACTGAATAGTCTTAGTAAATGCTATAACTCATTATTCTCTTACATTCTAGGAACATGTAATATATTATTCTAATTTTAATTCTTAGGTAAGAATTGGCATGTCAAAGGGTTGATACATTTTAATTCTGGTCTCCAAGTATATTATTGCTTCCAGTTCACTTCTTAGTCTTTGCCTTAGTAACAGAGAATATTCCTATCCCCCATTCCTACTCATATGCCACTGCCAGAGATGGATTTAGACAGCTTTGCCTTCTGTCTATTTCTTTAACCTCTCCTCTTATATTAGATTTCAAACAATAATGCATGATTCTCTGTCTCAGAGCTTTCTATATAAACTTGTAGACCTAAAGAAGAGATCTGTGGAGCTCAAAAGCTTGTCTCTATAACCAGCAGAAGCTATTCTAATAAATGATACTACCTCACCAACCTTATCTCTCTAATATCCTGGGGCCAACATAGTTTCCAGTGTTGCTGTAGCCATGTATGAATTTGTGGCCATAAACTTGATCTTCTTAAGTTTTGTATATGGGTCATGATGTTGATATAGTTTCACAAAAAATAGTTTTGCAGAATGAATTACTGCTGAACATAAATGCTCTTTGCATTCAGTGCTATTTTTATTTGCAACCATTTTCAAGAAAGGCTGAGCGTGTCCATTTATCTGCACTGCTTTTTATTACAAACTGCGACAAAAGATAGATTTCTCCAGGTATTTGTGAAAGCCGATGTTCTACTTGATACATTATTTGTGTGGCATGGACATAAATTTTAAAAACTCCTCCAACACAGGAGTCAGTTTTAGGGCTACCTCTGGATGGCTGTTAATAAAAATAAAATACTAACTCCTGCTGTCTCTTTGCCTTTCCATCCATCTCACTTCTATCAGACTTTGGAAATTCCATAGTTAGCCTGATAATCTGTAGCCTTGTTTAAAGCAGTAATACACACACACACGCACATTTTTAACTATAAAGCAGGAATACTGACACACATTCTCAGCAAAAAACACTAACTTTTGTATTCTTATCCAAGTATATACAAGCAAAAACCTTATTCTTTCAAGCATTCAGCTCTAGTTCATACTTCAATTGGTAGAATTTATTCATTGCATGATGTACTTGGACACATGAAATATCAATGCCATCAATAGGTGCAAGCACTACTTACCTTTCTATTTATTTTATTTTGTCAAGAACACTGAGCAGGAAGACAAACACAATGAGCTAAGCAATAAAAACTTATTTTGCTAATGAGTGTGAGTGATTCTCAAATAGGAAATTATCCAGCAACTATATAGCAGTGCATAAAAAGGACTAGGGCCCTAATCCTGCAAAGGCTCATGCAGAGTGAGGAAGCTTTAACAAAAAACTGAACATTTTCCCTGGTAAATTGTGAAAAAAGAAACTCCCTCCTCCAAAAAAAACAAAACAAACAAACAAAAAAAACCCTCATCAACAAAAAGCCTGGTATTTTCCACCCAGGTCTGTTAAGAATGCAGCTGCATTCCAATATAATTAAGTATTACAGATGTGTACAGTGTTTACAATGAAAACTGAATAATGCACAATTGATTAGGGATTTAGTTGAAACTTGTGTCACGTTTGTCAAAAAGTCAGATAAGTTTTGTGCAAGCCTGGACTAACGTATGCTTTGAATTAAAATGGCTTAGATGCCAAAGGGTTGGGGTTTTTTAGGTTTCATTTTGAGAGTCTGAGTTCACTTTGTCCTAAAATTTAAAGTCAAAATTCAACTCTCAGGGATTAAAATAGAAAAAAAAATGTTGACACAAACTTGAGGAAAGTCAGTAGGTTTTGAAATCGAAATATGAATGTTAAATTTTTAGACTACCTTAAATTGGTCAAAGCACTCACGAGGACAGAGAGGACTCACTTCCCAACGCCCTCTCACAGCCTTCAAACTTCAGGTGTAGCATACTTTGTTGATTGTGAACATACTTGTGCCAGGAGACATCAAATTAAATTACAAGATATTAGTGTTAATTCCTTCTGGAAAGTAAAATGGTGAAACAAATGTGAACATGGACTAAACATCCCGCATTCAGAGCTGACATACTAACCACAGTCTTTTTCATGAGAAGAATTTGGGAGAACATAGGTAGTCTGAGAATGGTTTGAATGGTTCATTTTGTCCACCAAATAGAAGGGCAAATTCACCTCATTGCAAACCACTACACTGAATTGTGTTATAACACAGTTCTTTTACATTTCATGTTTACTTTCTAAGGTTGAATTTTCACATTCCAAATTAGAGAAAAAAAGAACTACTCTGCAGAGTTCTAAATAATTGTTTAAAATTAAAATAGGCTGCAAGGAATGATTAAGCAGCCTGGGAAGGAAATCAATGTAACAAACAACTCAAACTAAGCTTTAATACTGGGGAAAAAAATCTTGAGTTATAATGTGTCCATTGTTTCTCTGGCTAATTACTGCTTTCTATAGCAGTAGGGAGCCTTGCAATAAAGCAGTAGGGGAGTCCACCGCCTATATGCATGAACGTTTTGGAAATCATTTAAGACTAAAAAGAACAAGGGAGAAAGAGAAATGAAAACAAAGATCTAATAGTTTATTTTCTTGGGAATTAATACCAATGGAGTCCATGTACACTCTGTATATTTGTCAGCGTATACAGTCATACATGAATTCCTAATCATGGATCAAGGATGCCAATGTGATAACCAGTCTTATGGTGCCATTCAAAATAGCCACTTTGAACCTTGAACCCATTCCAGTCTTTCCAAATTAAAATATATTTAACTTATGTCTTTTAAAAAATTACATTTCAAAAAATGTTCCATTTCATAATGGAGCTAGCAACATAGTCAAAAGCTTATAGGAAAGACTATGTTTATTTTGGAATGTAAAGGAAAAAGAAAGCAACACCTTACTGGAATACAAAGAAAAAATGAAATATTAAGAATAATTAAGATCACATTTTTGGGAACAAGAGTATTTAAGAGATTGAAATATGGTCATTAAAACTTTGTCAAGAAGTATCCAACTGCAAGACAAAAAGATTCTAATCTTTTGTTTTAGGAGCAAATATATATTCTCAGTATTATCTAATTCTTAATTCCATATACTATCTACAAATTCCTATGGCTAGAAGAAAAACAGCTAAACTTGATAATGGAATGGATAATTTGAATGGATGGCCTTTAATAAAAAGTACAGCAATCCACATTATGAAATAATATGGCTTTAATTTTAAACCTACAAATGTTTAGAAAATAAAGAGGTTAAGGTTTTCATGGAAAAACTGACTCACTCCCTTTTCACTCGTAGGTTATATTTATTCAGATATCTATCTGGGGGAGATTTTCAAGGCTCAAGTAAAAGTTAATATAATTCTATTTATTTGAAACTCAGACAATTTACAGGTTCACAGATGATTTACGTATACCACTTCAGCCTGACCCTTTTCTCTCTGAAGTCTATATCAATGTTCTTATTGACTTCAATGGGAGCATGACTACATCTTCTAAAAGTAGACAAGTTTTTGCAGAAGTCTATAAGACCACAGATAATTTATCCTCTTCAAACTTGTATTTTTATTATGCATGCATGAAATACATTTTCACAATGGATTGCAAATTAGAACACTAATTTTTTGTTTGCTTCAGATTCTCAGATCAGTTATTTCACGTAATGGCCCAACCATATGTGAGATTTGAAGGTTCAAAGTTTAGCTATTCTTTTGTTATAAAAATAATATGTGATAACATTTCTGTGTAGAAGTTAAGACAAATCTTTATAATCTAAATCGTCTTTCAAATTCAAGTGAAACTTCCAGGATGTCTTCTATTAAAGCTATTAAAAGCATAGCTGCTGTGTTCTAGATTATCAATAGGGCTCAAAATGAACAACTGTAGCCAGATTTTCAAAGATGCTCAAATGTAAGTGTTGAATCCTGAGTCCTGTTGAAAATCTGGGCACTTCACTTAAGTGCCTAAATGGGAGTTATTTGGTAATGAAAGATCTGGTCCTAAATATATAAAACTAACAACCAACCAATGCAAACAATTCTGGTGCAAGTTTCAACCTTCTTCTATCTGTTGACAGATGTGACATGCATCTGACGAAGTGGGTCTTTGCCCACGAAAGCTTATGCTCCTACACTTCAGTTAGTCTATAAGGTGCCACAGGACTCCTCGTCGCTCAAACAGTTTTCAACATTCATTTAATTTTGTTGTAGGTAGTTTTGTTCTAAATCCAATTTTTTGTTCATTTGATAGGTAGTTTGTGTCTGAGATTTGTACATGAAGGTTAATAAATTGTGCTCTCTTGCTCTGCTGTGAACTGGTGATCCTTTAAACTGTTTCATGCTCTCAAGCCTCACATATGCTTATTTCATCCAGGGAGGATTCAGCTTGATGGAGAAACAAAGTATTTCCAAGACAATCAGATCCATTCTTTCTTTCTACAACTACAAAGTCTCATTTAAAATCTACAATTATTTTATATTGTATTCATTGTGTTTCCATGAGAAATTTCCAAGTGTTGGCAAGAAGGAGTGAAACAAGCCACGGATAAGAAGAAATTATTTTTCGTCTAGTTCCTCTCCCCTTCTAGTTTTTCCCAATTTTGATCCACTATGTTCCACACAGTGTGGAGAAACAAAGGAAAAAATATTATTACAGCTGTGCATAATTGTCATGTAAGTTTTTAATCAGCTCAGGAAAATTTTACCCATCGTGACTGATGATGATGACAAACTTTTTGGTATTTTAATTGGCTGTATAAAAGAATTTTTCACAGTGGGAAAGTAGAATTTTCAAGGCTAGAATATTATTTAATGTTAAGGGCTTAAGTTAAGGACAGTATTGCACAAGAAATAGAAGAATTCCATGCTGTTGTCCAGTCTAGGCAGCTGAACAACAGAAATTACATTGGCATATACAAAAGAAGTCTCAGGGGGTAGCTGTGCTAGTCTGTAACTTAAAAAAAAGTGATCCAGAGAGGCTGGTGAGTTGGTATTTGTGGTATTTGTGGAGCCAGGGAAAGATGTACATTTTAGGAACTGAAAAGCAGAAATTAGTGTTTAATGCGCTGAATAGGGAAGGAGTTTCCAGTGTAGAAAGCAGCATGGCAAAAGGAAAAAAGATGAGAGTAGATGGAAAGAGAGAAATGGTAAAGCTATAGCAAAGTATGAAATAGAGGCAGAGATACAGGCAACCACACAATAATAGACCTTTAAAAGAGAAAACAAGTCTGATGTTGTTAAGAAGGCTGGAGGAAAGGTATGAAGAAGATAGTGAAATAGTCTGAGTGATACGTGAAGGAGATTATTTCAACTTCTTGGAGTAGAAAATAATGCATCTCCAAATGGAATGACACTATTATCTCAATAAGAATTGCACCTGAAGTGACACTAGCTAGACAAACAATGAAAAAGGCTATTACCCTTTCTGGATATGTCTACACTACCGCGTTATTTCAAAATATCTTATTTCAAAATAGTTACTTCGAAATAACGTGTCTACAAACAAAATGCATTTCAAAATAGCATTTTACTATTTCAAAATAGCATGTCCACACTGAGTGGACGCTGAATCACATTTAAGGTCGGCCGGAACCAGGTCCAGCAGGGCATCAGATCAGGAGTTACTTTGTGTGGCTGCTGCCTGAGGCTATCTGAGGCTGTGCTTAAAAGGACCCCCACAGACAGCCAGTTCTCAGCTTTCCCTGCTTGCGTGCCTACCTCAATGAGGGTATGTCTACACTACCCCCCTAGTTCGAACTAGGGGGGTAATGTATGCATACCGAACTTGCTAATGAAGCCCGGGATTTGAATTTCCCGGGCTTCATTAGCATAAAGCCGGCTCCGCCATTTTTAAAAGCCGGCTTGTTCGAACCCGTACGAGCTTCTCCGAGGCATACAGATAGATCGGAATGGCTACATAGTTCAAACTATCTAGCCCGTGCCGCGTGTAGCCGCGCGGCACGGGGTTCGAACAAGCCGACTTTTAAAAATGGCGGAGCCGGCTTTATGCTAATGAAGCCCAGGAAATTCAAATCCCGGGCTTCATTAGCAAGTTCGGTATGCATACATTACCCCCCTAGTTCGAACTAGGGGAGTAGTGTAGACATAGCCTGAGGGACAGCAAAGCATTTTGTCTCTGTGTGCTCTGGCTGCCCTTACTCGGGACACCACAGCACTCTGCAACATGGAGCCAGAGCTGCCTGTGCACTCTGGTGCTTCTCGTAGATGCGTTGCTGTGAGCCTGGCTGCACTTTCTGCAGGCTGCCTTCCAGGAGGTCCATCGGGGGGCTGTCAGTATCCAGGAGGCCCTGTGGGAAAGCTTCTACCCTGAGGAGCACTAAGAGCCTCCCTGGTCTGCCCCACTGCGGGCTTGTGCCTCATTCCTCCCTCACATCCTTCCACATACCCATCCCTAACCCCCCTTCCTGATGTCAAATAAAATACACGTATTTTCATGAACACAAACTCTTTTTATTTAACAAAACTGGGGGAGGGGAGAATTAAACTCTGGTGAGACTGGGGAAAGGAGGCAGGAGAGGGGAGAAGAAAGGGTGGGAGAGGGGAGGGGGAAACCTGGGAGGAAGGATCTGGAAGGGCAAAGCAAGGGGAAAAAAGTGGAGGGGACGCTCAGGGCTCAGGGATGGGGTGTCTCGCCGGACCAACTTGATTGTCATGCAAACCTGATTCTGGGTTCACATGTGGCCTTTAGTGGCCAGGCTGGCAGCTATCCTCCCATAGACAGCCACGTTCCTCTATCTAGTGTGGAGATCATGGACATTGGGGACATCCCCCCCAAACCTGAATAATGTCCATGATCTCCACCCTGGACCAGGAAGGCACCCGCCTTCTCCAGGTACTGTCAGGCTCCTGGGAGCTGGCAGACTGCTCCTGGGGAGTGGGGAAGGGCTGGCTGCCAGTGGCTTGCTGGCTCATGTTTTGGGGCCACTGGGTCAGGGGCAGTGACTGCTGGCTCTGGGCCAGCAGGCTTGGAGCTGGCACAGGCACTGTGGCCAGAGTCAACGCCTTTAATGGCAACGGGGAAGGGGTAGGGAGAGGAGTGTTCTTGATTGAGGCAGGAGTGGCCACCAGGGCACCCTGGGAAGGTTGGAGGCCCCCTATTTTGAAATAAGTGTCTACACAGCACTTATTTTTCAATAGCTATTTCGAATTTGGCATTATTCCTCGTGGAATGAGGTTTACCAAATCTGAAATAAGTGCTCCGCTATTTCAAATGAATGGTGGGATGATTTAGGTAACTCTCTCTGAATCAGCCCTGCAAACTAAGGTAGATTGTGAGGGAAAGGACAGAGGGGTTCATCTTTTACTAGAGCATCTAGAGATGAAAGACCAAATTCTCAGAAACAATAAATTGTCATGGTCCTATAGACACCAGTGGAAAAATTGGGTCACAAAGCAATGGATGACAAGCCATTGGCATGTTCCCATATGACATTTTTTAACGTTTCTATTTTGATCATATATATATATATATATATATATATATATATATAGGTTCACCCTTACCATCATGTGGGGATGGGAGTTCTTCAGAAATGTAAACAGGATGTTTTAAAGTAACAATAACTGTTGTAACCTTCCTTAAATTTTACCTAACCTCAAAACCAGAGAGGGCATTAAATTCTCAGCTCTTTCCCAGGTGGGATGTCCCAGAGTCTTGGTTGAACTTTTAAAAGCGAGCTTATGGCCTAAATGGTAGTAGTATATGTAGTATTCTGGTCCGCAAGATCTTTGGAATATTTATTGAAAACATGGGATACTTTTATTTTAAACAGTAAAATAAGTCTTATAACTGCACTTGCTACCTGGTAATAATGGATATGCATACTCAGTAATGTTTCTGCTGATTACTTTCACACATCATTTAAAGGGGATTTGAAAATATAAATCTGACACGCTACACCTTAGAGGTTAAAAATAACCTTTGGCTACATTGTAACCTGGAGCTCAATAACATCTGATCCTAAACCCACCTCTATCAATGAGATTCTTTGGCTCAAACCCTTGGATGAGCTTTCAGGCCTTTCATTGACTTCGGTGGGCTTTGGATCATACACGATTATATCTTGTCACTCCATAGATAAAACTTTTCCATGGGAAATATATGGGGAATTCTCTTTCACAGAGGATAGGTCAGGGGCCATAATTAAACAAAAGAGTCCATGTCATGGTGCACCACAGAGTAGTCCTGTTAGCACTGGTCTACACTAGTACTATATTTTGAAATAACCTTCCACACACACCCTCCAAGATCAAATGTATAGGTGGAGGGTCCATAGTACACGTCTGTTATTTCAAAATAACAGGCCATGGAATTCAAAATCTGTACTGCTTATCAGCAGGAGTAATGCTAATTCCAAACTGGGTATTTCTAAATAACAGTAGTGGGGACACTCTGGTGCCACTATTCTGAAATAATTACTCCCCAGAGTAATTCAAACTAATTACTTCCCAGTGCTTCCTGGTGGCTGTAAGTCTCAGGTAGTGCAACCACATTAACAGAGCCAGCCTCAGACTAATTTTGAGGTTTACCCGAAATGTGGACATGCTAGCTCAAATGTATTGAATTAGCGTAAAGTCAATTTTAGTAATTTAAAAATACTTTCCCAGTGTAGATATGGCCTTAGAGAGCTGGAGCAGATCAAGTGTCAGCATGTCAAGGGATCCGTGGCTGACTCTGAAGGCAAAATTTTCTTTCTCCTTGAATACCCCTCTCTAGGTGATCACACTAGAGGGGACAATCTGTTCCCTTGCATTTATCTCTATATAATGTTAGTTATTTGAGGCATATAATCTCAATACATAAAATTCTATAGCCAAAAGATTATGTATACTAATTGACTGGGTTATAAAATGGAAAAAAAAAAGTGAATATTTTCCCCTTGTTTTTCATAATTTTTTTGAAAATCTCCCATGAACTCTAGTATTGATATAGCTTGCCAAACTGCATCCTCCCAGGCATCATCCCCAAAATGCATTCATTTAATTGGAGTCAAATTCATGTCTATGATACTCTTAAGCAAAAATAATGGTGAATTATGAATATCTTAGCATATTTAAAATGCTTTCTTTATTATTTTCAAGATTTCTTTCCATTTTTCATAAAAGTAATACCTTTTCTTACCCCAAAAACCCAAACACTTCTTTTGTTGTCAGATATGTCTACACTTGCACCTTCTTTCAAGAGAGGGATACAAATGAAGACATTCGAAACTGCAAATGAAGCCGGGATTTAAATATCCTGTGCTTCATTTGCATATTCTCATTATCAGGGCTTGCCGAGCGGCGGCAAGCCCCGCTCACCAGCCGCACGGTTCTGCACTCTGCGCATGCACAGATCCACAGGTGAGTAGATTACACTATTTGTCGAGCCCTGCTCATTATGGTGCTATTTCAAAATGACCCTTCTCTCAAAATAACTGGTAAACCTCATTATATGAGGAATAAGGGTTATTTTGAGGCAAGGCTTTTCTCTCGAAATAACCACATCTTAACAGCGTCTGTTATTTTGAAATAGCACTATTTCGAAATAGCGTCATAACGTGAATATGCAAATGAAGTGCGGAATATTTAAATCCCAGCTTCATTTGCAATTTTGAATATCTTCATTTGCATCCCTCTCTCAAAAGAGGGTGAAAGTGTAGACATACCCACATATGTCACCCAGTTCATGGAAACAATCCTGATTTGAATAGATTCTTGATCAGGCCCTTAATAATCTAAAATCTTTCAAATAAAATATCTGCAAGAGGCATGAGTAGCTAATTTACAGGTTCTCAAGCATTCCTGGCTAACCAACCTACTGAGAAAAATAGCCAGGGATTACAATGTTTAACATGAAGAATAAACCATTTATTTGAGTAGCTAGTTCATTTGATTTTGTTTGTTCCCCGATGCCTTCTATAAACTGTATATCATTATTATTAGTTACAGTTGTCTGACTATGGACTAGATGCCTATGGTATAATATATACTTATTTAACATTAAAGAAAAAACAGCCTTTTATTTAGAAAGAAGGAGCGCTTTTGGGGAATGGCAGCTGTTTGGATTTTCCTATTGGGGTCATCTCTGGATTTCACACGAGAACCTAGCATTGCACTTCAGTGTTGTTACTGTGCAATTAATTGTTTTAATTGAGGTGGCTTATTTTCTTTCTCTTTCTGATATTGCCTTGGTAGTCAAGTCTCAGTGCACATTGCTCTTATTCTGCAGCCTTTGATGTTCCGGTTTAGATAAAGTGAAATCAATTCCCACTGTGCCTAATTTTCAAAATAAGAACAAAACCAGTGCTCTGATGTCTGTGGCTTAATAGTGACTTGGGGGAATCACCACAGCAAGTCATGGAGGTCTGTGTGAAGCAACAAATCTCGTGCCCAGCATATAATTACACAAACAGCAACTTCCTGCATAGTAAAGCATAGCCACTACTTAGTTAAGGGAGGCATCCTTTTTCCTTACCTGAGAGGACTGCTGCTTACAGGAGTCCCAGTATGAGCCTCTGGGCTGGTAATGGCAAGGACACACATACAGTGATCAAGCCACGGGGTGGGGACTGCAGTGGTCACAACACAGAAGGCATTGTTAGAGTGAGTCCTAGATCTCTGTTGCAGGGTTTGTTACATGGATGTGGGGCAAAGTGACTTTTCCTCTCTATCTCCCCTTCTCCCCCCATTGCATAATTCTGGAACATTTTCTGAATATGGTAAGGGAACTGTAGAGACAAACATTCCTCGCAGTGGCACTGATGTGGACTGTGTTTGATTTTCCCAGTGCTTTGAATGTAGTTTTCAGCTGTCACAGGTGCAGACAAACTGAAAAATGGCTTTAGAAAACGACCTAAAGCCAGGTCTGCATTCCCCCTAAAAACAGGGGGAATACAGGTGTCGGCAGTAAGAAGGAGCCCTACTTATTCCTCTCCTACCTTGAAAACGGAACCCAGGGCTGCGTCTCCATCGGCATGATTTTGCGCAAATACTTTTAACGCAAGAATTTTTGCGTTACAAATATTTGCGCAAGAGAGCGTCTATACTGGTCCGGGACTCATTGTAAGAACGATGCGCTTTTGCGCAAAAGCACGTCTACATTTGTGGGACGCTTTTGCGCAAAAGCAGAAGCCCAGAACCATTTTGAAGAGGGTAAAAGGGCACCAGCCGTTTCCGGGGGTGGGGGCTGGAGCTCCTTTGAGACACGTGCTTAAAGGGATCTCCCCGAACAGCCATTTCTCTCCTGCTGCGTGCTATAGGAACTCCTGCAGGGACTGACAGCCGTAGCAGTTCCATCTGTGGTTGCCCTCTGCCTTTTTGGACACCACTGCCTTGTGCCTTTAGTGCCTTTGGCTGACTTTTGTAGCTCAGCTTGTTTCTTGTGCCATGGAGCCAGGGGTGGCCATGTGCCTGCTCTGGCCTCTTTCGGCCATTTTGGAGTGCCTGCAGCTGCTGCTCCAGGCTGCTGCAGTCCTCGTCCAGGACCTCGAGGCGCAGGTTGCTCTGGACTCCCTCACCAGGGAGGCCATGGCGTCCCTGAGCCATCCACAACCCACTTTGGAGAGGCCCTTGTGGAGACTGGACACCAGTACTGACTGGTGGGACCGGCTGGTCCTGGGGCAATGGGGCGACCAGCAATGGCTCCGGACAGCTACTAATCAGTGGCACACTAGTTTGGGGTGGGCAGATCGACCGTCGGTATCGTCGTCATGCAGGTAAGTCCCAGGGGGATTGGGCGGGGGGGAGGGTGCTGCACTCCATGCCCAGGGGCAGGCAAGACTCTAGGCTGGGTCACCCAGGGGTTTGGTCCATCGCTCCCTTGCACAGTCCTGCTGGTGGGGGGGGCCCATGGGGCGAGGAGGCCCTGGTGTGGTGTGTGTGTGAGGACAGAGGGCATCATGGGGGAGGAGGGCAAAGGGAGCATGCACTCACCCTGCCTTATGTGATGTGTTCCCCTGTGTTTCTCTGCACCCTTCTGCAGGTCGCCCATGCAATCAATGACGTCCTGCTCCCGAGAGTCATCCGCCTGCGCGACTTGTAGGCTACAGTGGCCGGCTTCGCTGCCCTCGGGTTCCCCAACTGTGGGGGAACCCTGGATGCAACCCACATCCCCGTTCGGGACCCGGAGCATCGAGCAGCCCATTTTATAAACAGAAAGGGGTACTTCTCAATTTTACTCCAGGCCCTCATGGACCACCTTGGCCACTTCCTGGACATTTATGCAGGTTGGTCCGGCAGGGCACATGACGCCCACATCCTACTCAACTCTGGCCTGTTTGTCAGGCTGGAGGCGGGCACTTACTTCCCCCAGCGGGAATTTACTGTCGGGGATGTGCCCATGCCCACATGTGTTGTGGGGGATGCAGCCTACCCCCTGCTGCTCTGGCTAATGCGGCCCTACACAGGGCAGCCGGACCACAACCGGGCCCAGTTTAATGACCGCCTCAATCGGGCCTGCAACCAAGTGGAGTGCACCTTCGGGCGTCTGAAAGCCCGGTTCCATTGTTTGCTCACCCATCAACTACTATTTTCCCCCCAAATCAATCAAATCTCAGTTTCCTACCTTCAAGTTTCATTTTCAGGACACTCCCATCTATCTCAATCTCACTGCAGTGCAGGTCTGGTGGAGTCCTGGGGAATTCCCTAAGGCTTTTATCATATATGGGTTTTCTCTTCTCCTTCCTCCTCTTCTCTGGCTCCTGGGTATGGCTTCCTTCTGTGTTGTCCTGATCAGGGAAGCAGATGGAAGCAAAGGAAGTGAGAAGGAAGAATGATGAAAACAGCTGCTAGCCACTTCTCAGCACTGATAAAAGCAATGACTATCAGCTGAAGAGCAAAATTTCAGAACATTTTATCTCCCCTCTGGCCTTTTTCAAGGCAAAAGCAGGGATCTGATATGGAGGATAGGCAAAACAATGAGGCCACATTTACATTACAGTTTGCTCAGGCATGTGCACACTTGGCTGCTTGTCTCAGTAATATATATCCTCATCATACATAATTGTGCTGATAGAAAATCTGGATAGCAATCCCATTGTGCCCCATGTTGCCACCCAGCACACCACCTTGTGGGATGTTTTTGCAGTGCTTTCTGGGATACCAGCAAATTTTTTCGGGGATTTCTGGGAACTAAGAGTTAAGTTCTCACAATCCCACTTTCTCCATTCTACAGTGCTTAGTCTATCCCATCATTTTCATACCATTTTAAACATTCCCACACTTTCACATGCTGATTTTCTTATAGGCTAAGGAAATTCAAGACTACAGTAAAACTCCAGTTGTCTGGCATCCAGTGGTCCGGCACTCCCGATAGTCCGGCACCACCTGGAACCGGAAGTGCTCCAGGCAGCCAGACAATTGGAGCTGCTCTGCCCCGGGCTTCCCCAAGTCAGCCGCTGGTCAGTTTCAGCAGCGGCTGACTTGGGGATGCCTGGGGCAGAGCAGCTGGGGTGCTGCCGGGTTGGTCCCGCAGCACCACCTCCCCATCCCTGCCACCCCACCCCACCCCACCCCACCCCAGATCCTTCATAGCCCCCCCTTCCGATAGTCCAGCATATCGATAATCCAGCACCCCCTGGGTCCTAAAGGTGCTGGATTATCGGAAGTTTACTGTATTTAGACAGGATCATGTCTAGGTGCAGCTCGCTGTCTCCACTAAGACAGCACAGATGAATGTGTGCAAAGGTGGCAGCCACTAAAAAAGAATTTAAGGAACATGCTGAGGGTTTTTTTTAATAGGTAAGCTTCCAGCATCTGTGATCCCTGGGGAGTTTCACAGCATCTACACTAGCACTGCATCAAAGGAAGCAGGTCAATTTAGATTGTCCTAACTTTGTAGTCTGGACCAATAACAAGGATAAAATGGAAAGTGCTCATCAGTTTATGGACCCCCACTTTTTTAACAAGATGAAGTGCAATGTGCCCTCTTTTACTATCTCCCCTCCCCCCATTTCTCATATTTGAATCAGTTCCTGGTATATCCATAGGCAGTCTTTCAGAGACAGGCATATTGAAATGTAGTAGCTGGTAACAAAGTGGTAATAGGAGTTTTATTAGACTGCTCAGGTGTTGCCAGTTCCAGGAGTCAGTTTGGTTTCTATTTCAGGAGTTGCAGGTAGAATACATTGTTTAGGACTTTGCTCTAATAATCATCTTCCTATAGCTGATCCTCTGTTCCGCAATACTTCACATTCTTTACATTGGTACAGTTTCCTTTTAATGCAGTTTATTCAAAAATGAAAGAGAGATGCAAATCTGCCTAATCCAATGAAATTAAAAGCCTCAAATTCTGAGATTATTCATACCACTTCAACCTTCTTAACTATATCTTATTAGGTTTAAATTCTTCCTATTCAATCTCTGCAGCAAAGCTCCACCGGTTAATCTCAGTTTTCTTTTATCCTAAAACAAAAGTAAAGAAATAAGAGAGAGTGGAAAAATCAAAGAACCACTACCCTTCATCAAATGTGACTATCACAGCCAATGGCTTCTGTATATTGTACATGTCCACAAGATACAGGAAACTATTTACAGCCGTCAATTCATGGTTCAAAAATATATTGAACAACAAAGAATAGAAAACTCTTTCAAGAAATTATTTCTTATATATTCTTCCCAAGAGATTGGAAACCAAAGGTATTATTAGATATCAGCACTGAGCTATGTCATAACAACTAGCAAAAGGCTAGGGAAAGGAGTACCTTTTCATTTTATTTTTCTTCATTACAAGGAATTTCATCAAAGCAGAACTAAATAACTGTAAATCTGCTTGTTTAAAACTATATCTATGAACTAAAGTAAGAGACAAGAACTAACTCCAGGGAGATTTTCAATGAGAAAGAACAGATAGCTGGGTAAAATGGAAATGGATTTTACAAATGCCTGCCAGGATTTCTGGCATTAGTGATTTAAAATAGAGCATGAACAGAGAGTACTAAAGCACTGTGATTCATTTTTATTATAACTTTGAATGTGTAGCTACTACTAAATCCACCACTTGCATAATATATATCAGAATCAAATTATAAACTCCTTTTTGTATATTGTGTTTAACATAAAACATAGAAACACAGAATTGGAAGGAACCAAGAGAGGGCATATTCAAAGTCAACCTAGTGTCCTAAATGTAGATAGCTGCCTATGAAGAAATGTTATTTGATACTTCATTGGAGAACTAACACTAAAAGCCAGAAAAAAACAAAACCTCATAGCATTGACTTGGAATGAGGTCCAGCTACTGGCCCATCCCGATCAAATAATGGACTTTCCACATGGGGAGGTTTAAAGATTGAGGTGACAAACATGAATGGGAGAGACTGCATGGAGCTTCCCAAGTTAAGAACAAGGCATCATACTTAAGGTGGGTTTTGCTCTATGCAGAGCCAAACATCACCACACACAGAGAAAGGACTTCCAAGAGGATGAATACAAGAGGCATTAATTATGCTTTGGCTCATAGAAAGAAAGGTATCAGATACTGGGGTTGGGGAACTAGTTTTTTAAGATCTATAATTCTACAATGCTTTATAAGTAGTTGCTGTGGTTAACAAATTCCTCTGATAAATCTGAATTCCTTGCTTTCCTACCTTATTGTATATGAAGGTATTAAAATGGAAGCCCAAAGTGCCTATAGCAGTACTGGTCAACCAAGGTTGGTGAATGGTCCATGTGAGTGACCCTCCTTCATCTCAATGGGCCACAAGATGGTCCTAACCAAGACGGCCTCCCATAATAGGCTGGGGGGGACCATCTAATATGAAAGGTGCCTCCTGGTGGAATCTCTCAGGCAGCAGGTGGGAGAGCTACAGGAGGAGGTGGCTTGGTTGAGGAGCATCCAAATCCACGAGCAATTCCTGGACAGTGTTCATGTGGAGACAGCTGAGGTAGCTGTCCCAGTAATCAAGACAGCTGACACACCACTAGTGGAGGAGGAGACGGCTCAGGGTGGACACTGGCAGCTGGTTACTTCTGGCAGCAGGCACTGCTCCACCCCTGCTCCGAACCCTCCTACCGTGGTACTAGGAAACGGTTATGCTCTTCTTGATACAGGAGATAAGGAATCATCCCATACAACAGAGGAGGAGAAGCCTCATACCCCCAAGGCTGGGAGGTCTGCTGCCACCACTGCGAATAGAAAATGTAGGGTTAGTGGTGCTCAGAGACTCTCTTCTGAAGGGGATGGAGGCGCCCATCTGTTGTCCTGACATGTCATCTCAGGAGGTATGCTACCTGCCGGGGGCCCATATCTGAGATGTTACGGAGGCACTGTGGAGGATTATCCAGCCCTCTGACTACTACCCCATGCTACTCATCCATGTGGACACTAATGATACTGCGAGGTGTGACACTGAGTGGATAAAGAGTGACTACATGGCTCTGGGGGTATGGGTGAAGGAGTTTGGAGCACAGGTAGTATTCTCTTTGATCCTTCCTGTCAAAGGTAGGGGCCCAGGCAGAAACAGGTGCATCCTGGAGATGAATGCCTGGCTGAGAAGATGGTGTCACAAGAGGGCTTTGGCTTCCTCGACCACGGGATGCTATTCCAGGAAGAACTGCTAAGCAGGGATGGGGTTCACCTTTCGAGGAAGGGGAAGACCGTATTTGGATAAAGACTGACTAACCTAGTGAGGAGGGCTTTAAACTAGGTTCGACGGGGACAAGTAACCAAAGCCCACATGTAAGTGAGGAACATGGAGCCCTGGGAGATGGGTCAGAAATGTGAGGGAGTGTGGGCTATAATGGAAGAGAGAAAGGAGAGACAAGGCAGAACTGAGAGGCAAGATCAAATCAGTATCTTAAATGCCTATATACAATGCAAGAAGTATGGGTAATAAGCAGGAAGAACTGCAAGTGCTAATAAATAAATACAACTATGACATCGTTGGCATCACAGAGACTTGGTAGAATAATACACATGATTGGAATATTGGTATAGAAGGGTACAGCTTACTCAGGAAGGACAGATGGGGAAAAAAGGGAGAAGGTGTTGCATTACATATTAAAAACGTACACATTTGGACTGAGGTGGAAATGGACAGAGGAGACGGGCATGTTGAGAGTCTCTGGATTAGGCTAAAAGGGGTAAAAAACAAGGGTGATGTCATGATAAGGGTCTACGACCGGCCACCTACCCAGGCGGAAGAGGTGGATGAGGCTTTTTTTAAACAACTAACAAAATCATCCAAAGCACAGGATTTGGTGGTGATGAGGTACTTCAGCTATCCAGATATATGTTGGGAAACTAACACAGCATGGCACAGACTACCCAATAAGTTCTTGGACTGCGTTAAAGACAACTTTTTATTTCAGAAAGTTGAAAAAGCTACTGTGGGGGAAGCTGTTCTAGATTTGATTTTAACAAACAGGGAGGAACTGGTTGAGAATTTGGAAGTGGAAGGCAGCTTGGGTTAAAGTGATCATGAAATCATAGAGTTCACAATTCTAAGGAAAGGTAGAAGGGAGAACAGCAAAATAGAGACAATGGACTTCAGGAAGGCGGATTTTGGTAAGCTTAAAGAGCTGATAGGTAAGGTCCCATGGGAATCAAGACTAAGGGGGAAAAAAACTGAGGAGAGTTTGCAGTTTTTCAAATGGACATTATTAGGGACCCAAAAGCAAGCAATTCTGCTGCGTCAGAAAGATAGAAAATATGGAAAAAGACTGCCTTGGCTTAACCACAAGATCTTGCATGATCTAAAACTAAAAAAGGAATCATATAAAAAATGAAAAGTAGGACAAATTACAAAGGATGAATATAGGCAAACACCACAGAAATGCAGGGGCAAGATTAGAAAGGCAAAGGCACAAAATGAGCTCAAACTAGCTACGGGAATAAAGGGAAATAAGAAGACTTTTTATAAATACATTAGAAGCAAGAGGAAGCTCAAGGACAGGATAGGCCCACTGCTCAGTGAGGAGGGAGAAACAGTAGCAGGAAACTTGGAAATGGCAGAGATGCTCAATGACTTCTTTGTTTCGGTCTTCACCGAGAAGCCTGAAGGAACACCTAACATAGTGTATGCTAGTGGGAAGGGAGTAGGTTTAGAAGGTAAAATAAAAAAAGAACAAGTTAAAAATCACCTAGAAAATTTAGATGCCTGCAAGTCATCAGGCCTGATGAAATGCATCCTAGAATACTCAAGGAGCTGATAGAGGAGAGATCTGAGCCTCCAGCTATCATCTTTGGGAAATCATGGGAGACAGGAGAGAGTCCAGAAGACTGGAAAAGGGCAAATATAGTGCCCATTTATAAAAAGGGAAATAAGAACAACCCAGGAAACTACTGACCAGTCAGTTTAACTTCTGTGCCAGGGAAGATAATGGAGCAAGTAATTAAGGAAATCATCTGTAAACACTTGGGAGGTGGCAAGGTAATAGGGATCAGCTAGCATGGATTTGTAAAGAACAAATCATGTCATACCAATCTGATAGCTTTCTTCGATAGGATAATGAGTCTTGTAGATAAGGGAGAAGCGGTGGATGTGGTATACCTAGACTTTAGTAAGGCATTTGATACGGTCTCGCATGATATTCTAATCAATAAACTAGGCAAATACAACTTAGATGGGGCTACTATAAGGTAGGTGCATAACTGGCTGGATAACCGTACTCAGAGAGTAGTTATTAATGGTTCACAATCCTGCTGGAAAGGTATAACAAGTGGGGTTCCACAGGGGTCTGTTTTGGGACCGGCTCTGTTCAATATCTTCATCAACGATTTAGATATTGCGATAGAAAATACGCTTATTAAGTTTGCAGATGATACCAAGCTAGGAGGGGTTGCGACTGGTCTGGAGGATAGGGTCAAAATTCAAAATGATCTGGACAAATTGGAGAAATGGTCTGAGGTAAACAGGATGAAGTTTAATAAAGGACAAATGCAAAGTGCTCCACTTAGGAAGGAACAATCAGTTTCACACAGACAGAATGGGAAGCGACTGTCTAAGAAGGAGTACGGCAGAAAGGGATCTAGGGGTTATAGTAGACCACAAGCTGAATATGAGTCAGCAGTGTGTTGCTGTTGCAAAGAAAGCAAACATGATTCTGGGATGCATTAAGAGGTGTGTTGTGAGCAAGACATGAGAAGTCATTCTTCCTCTCTACTCTGCACTGGTTATGCCTTGGTTGAAGTATTGTGTCCAGTTCTGGACACTGCATTTCAAGAAAGATGTGGAGAAATTGGAGAAGGTCCAGAGAAGAGCAACAAGAATTATTAAAGGTCTAGAGAACATGACCCATGAAGGAAGACTGAAAGAATTGGGTTTGTTTAGTTTGGAAAAGAGAAAATTGACATGATAGCAGTTTTCAGGTATCTAAAAGGGTGTTATAAAGAGGAGGGAATAAACTTGGTCATCTTGGCCTCTGAGGATAGAACAAGAAGAAATGGTCTTAAACTGCAGCAAGGAAGGTTTAGGTTGGACATTAGGAAAAGGTTCCTAACTGTCAGGGTGGTCAAACACTGGAATAAATTGACCAGGGAGGTTGTGGAATCTCCATCTCTGGAGATATTTAAGAGTAGGTTAGATAAATGTCTGTCAGGGATGGTCTAGACAGTATTAGGTCCTGCCATGAGGGCAGGGGACTAGACTCGATGACCTCTCGAGGTCCCTTCCAGTCCTAATATTCTATGATTCTCGGATGTGTGGCATTCAAGTCCTTTTTATGATCTTATGCTCAATGGAATCCCTTATTATAAGTAAAGGATGCAGGTCTTTTCCAGCTAAACAATGACAATAGGCTAGGAGCTTAATAAAAAAGCGAAGTTGTAACAAGTGTCTCCTTAAAAAAGATGTAATGTCCGGAGAGAAGTAAACTTCTTGAAATGCAAATACAGCACTGAATGTTGCTGACTTTAAAAAATAAAATACCAGACGAGAAACCAAGTGTGTTGTTCTGTAGCTATACAGTTGACTGGAAAATAGTTACAAGTTTTTCATTATCACAGTCATCATCAAAATATGTGCTCCAGATTGAAAAAAAAAAAAAACAGTTTACTAGTGACATAAGAAAAGGAAGGGGAAAAAGCTTTCTCTTCTTCATTTCTAATGTCCTTGCAGTCATGTCCCTAGCTGTCAGCTCCCAGTGGACTCAGGAGCTTTTTATATCATTAAGAGGGAGAGAGAGAGAGATAAAAAAACTTGCTTGTAAACAGCGTGTCAAACCTATTTACTGGTATGTACATTCACTTCAGCCAGTCTTATGAGCAGGTAGAGGCCATATGATTTTTACAACTCAGGACAAAACTCACACCAGAATTTAGACAAGACCACACCATAAGAACTTGGCAACTTTTGTCAGTTTTGCTTTAAACATAATTTACAAAATTTGGGGCCTTTTAAAAGAGAGATGCAGAAAAGGACCAATGCAACATTGAGTTTCCCCCCCAAGACAGCTGAATTATACTGGTATAAATCACAGCACTATGAGGCCCAAATGGTTTCCAATAAAAAATCAATTCCAAAAGACAACCCACATGAAGAAACTAGATGGGATGAAATCATTAATCTAGTGGATAGATTAAAAGCAAACCAGGCCAAACTCTTTACTAGTATAACTCCACTGTAGAGTTAGCTAGAAGAAAATGTGACCATACATCTCCTGAAGAGAACAGCCATCTGCACAATTACATTTCTGCTTTAGGAACTGCAGCAGTGGTTTTCAGGATTGACAGTAATTGCCACACTGGGTGGCTGCCTCTTATTTTACAAAAACTGCAAATTCACCATGGAAGGGCAAATGTGGACCTTATCTGCAGGCTACAGTTTTATAGCCATACTTCATTTGAAAAGTGTTTCGGGAAATTATAATTTTGCAAAACCATCGTTTATATTTTTAAAAGGGTTTTTTTTCCCCTCCTGCCACCATTTTATCACCACTAAAGGGATTCAGCAGCACAAGGTGGTGGCTACTAAATTATTAAATAAAGATCTTCCTAAATTTGAGCTGCCAAACATGTAATCTCTCTTTTAATGTGCAAATCTACTCTTATTTAAACAACCCCTGCACTGCTAGTACATGCTTTTAGAATTCTTCAGGTTTTATATTTGAATTGCACATAAATCCTGACAGTGACTTATGCATGGAAGATCAATTGACTATTCCTCCGTACCTCATAATTATTACATCCGTTTTTCTTGAAATGAATCAGATTTAAAGAACTAATCAGGTGAATCATTACACTCATTTTATTTGGGTATGTCTGCCACAGATAATCTGTGGAGATAAATGAGAATATAGAGAATTGAATTGAAGCCTGTAATCATAGGGTATTTGGGAAGAAAAGGATTTGCCTAACATCTGTTGTACAAAGAGAGTAAGGAATTCAGAACCCTACAAAGTGAATGATAGAGAGTAGGTAGGACTTCTTTTATATAGGTAGAACCATTTTAGTCCAGCACCCTCTAGTGCTGAATCAGAGAATTTGCCAAACCATGAGAGGTCATTATTGTCTAGCAGCATTACCAACGCTGCTACTGCTTATTGGGCTCTTAGAAGACATTTAGGGGTAAATTAGACATAAACAACAGCAGAGAATACTGAGATCCAGGACTGGTGGCTATAAAAAATACTTTATGGGACCATAAAGTTTTGTAAGCAAAACTCGTGAAGTCATTCTGCCGCTCTACTCTGCACTAGTTAGGCCTCAGCTGGAGTACTGCGTCCAGTTCTGGGCGCTACATTTCAAGAAAGATGTGGAGAAATTGGAAAGGGTACAGAGAAGAGCGACAAGAATGATTAAAGGTCTAGAGAACATGACCTATGAAGCCAGGCTTCATGAACTGGGCTTGTTTAGTTTGGAAAAAAGAAGATTAAGGGGGGACATGATAGCGGTTTTCAAATATCTAAAAGGGTGTCACAAGGAGGAAGGAGAAAATTTGTTCCTCTTGGTTTCTGAGGACAGGACAAGGAGTAATGGGCTTAAAGTGCAGCAGGGGAGGTTTAGATTGGACATTAGGAAAAAATTCCTAACTGTCAGGGTGGTCAAATATTGGAATAAATTGCCAAGGGAGGTGGTGGAATCTCCCTCTCTGGAGATATTTAAGAACAGGTTAGATAGACATGTCAGGGATGGTGTAGAAGGAGCTTGGTCCTGCCTTGAGGGCGGGGGGCTGGACTCGATGACCTCTCGAGGTCCCTTTCAGTCCTATTATTCTATGATTCTATGACCATGGGAAACTTGACCACACCCATGGACATCCGGCTAACTAAAATCATGCCAGACCACAGATGTTGCCAGCCCAGAGAATGCTGGATTAGAGAGGTTCAAAGGTATCTTGGAATTGAAAGATACCAAGACCACAAAAAAGCATTGATATTAATATGTAAAATAGATATGAAATTAAAGTAGAAATGTACATATGCAAATGGAGATTCTCCTTACGAGATGTATGGTCGTATTTTCCTTTAGCTAACTCTACAATGGAGTTATATCAGTAAAGAATTTAGTTGGGCTGTCAACTGATCTGAATTAATACCTGTGATTAACGCAGGACAGGATTAATGCATTAATTTTTTTTACATGTTAATTGGAGGCGTTAATGCTGTGCTGCCTCTTTGAAGTGCTACTCCGATCCTTCAAAGGGGGAGCACAAGTGCAGCCGCAATCAGCTGAAGTCCCCAGGTGATAACCAGCACCACTGTTGCATAGCCCCTTTGAAGCACTGGAGCAGCACTTCAAAGGAGCTTTGCAATGTAGAGCCAGGGATCAGCTGGGGACTCCAGCTGTTCCCCGGCTCCTACTGCGCTGCTCCTTTAAAGCGCCAAAACGGCACTTCAAAGGGGCTTTGCAACATGGAGCCGGGGATCAGCTGGAGCCTGGGACTCCAGTTGATCCTGAGCTCCATGCAGCATTGAAGCACCACTGTGGCATTTTAAAGAGGAAGTGCACACAATTAATCACAATTAACATTTTTAATTGCGTGATTAATCGTGATTATATTTTTTAATCACTGACAGCCCTAGAATTTAGCCTGGTTTCCTTTTAATGATTTTAGCTCCTCCAGTTTCTTTATGTAAAAGGAAGAGAGATCAGTTTAAATAGAAAGAAAGCTATATAATAGCTGTTAATCTTATTAACATCCATAGAAAATCAAGCTTTACAGGGCAGAAATTAAAAGGAGTTTACAACTTACATCATGCTATAACAAACTAAATTTGACTTTGAACAATAATCACAAATTTATGCAAAGCAGAAGAATGTATATTTTCCATAAAACCCTCTGCTCTTGTATTGTATAATCAAGTGGAAGCACTCGTCTCTGTATCTAGCAATGGATAGGATACTCACAGGCAGTGTTCCTTGTAAGATGAGTGCTTGGGTGGACACCCAGTGATTAAAAGGAGTGCCCATAGCTAGCAGCATGTGTTTCATGTTTCAATGCACATAAAATGTATTGCACAAATGGATGGAAAAAAATAAGAGAGAACATTGTTGCCAGGGTATGAGATTCCAATAGCTAGGGAAGTTATTTTTTCTTGTATGACATTTTTCTAAGTTCTTTGCAACATAAAATCTGAGTAGTAAAAATACTTACACCTGAGGGGCATTTTTAGGAACTCCTCCTTTCTATGTACATCCAACCAAGTTTAATTAAAGTAGAAGGAAAACTCCTCTGTTTATATTTTCAGAAAACTTTCAGGTAAAATGCATATCAAAGGAAAGAAGGGTGATCCAAAAACAATGGACAAAACCATTTGAGGCACTTAAAAAAAGGAAGCATATTTGCTAACATAAACTAAAGTCTGGAGCACCAAAAAGACATAACGTAAAAACCAGCAGTATGCTACTTGAAAGTAATCAGTTAAATTATATCCTGACAGTTTTTCACGAGGGTACCAACCACCTAACTAGGAGAATCTGAGTGTAATTGAGTCAGACAGTCAGTGCAGGCAGGGAGTCTGAAGAAAAGTGGAAGAAAACCCAGAAATAGAGTGGAAAGCAATCATGAGAGGCAAAAATAAGCACTTCCAAGGGAGGTCACTTGGGCTGCACAGTAACAAATTTTAGTGCACCAGGAAGAGAACTGGAATCTCAAAATGTATTGGTTAAATTACTCAGAAATATATTTGTGGAATTATTGAAATATTATTGCTGTTACCATTATTATTTAACCTTCTTTTGTGCCCAGAACTGCACACAATACTCCAATTGAGGTCTGATCAGTGCAGAGTAGAATGGAAGAATGACTTCTTGTGTCTTGTTTACAACTCTCCTGTTAATGCATCCCAGAATCATGTTTGCTTTTTTTTTGCAATAGTGTCACACTGTTGACTCATATTTAGCTTGTGGTCCACTATGACTCCTAGATCCCTTTCTGCAGTACTCCTTCCTAGACAGTCTCTTCCCATTCTGCATGTGTGAAACTGATTGTTCCTTCCCAAGTGGAGTAATTTGCATTTGTCCTTTATTAAACTTCATCCTATTTACCTCAAACCATTTCTCCAGTTTCTTCAGTTTGACTTATGACCCTATCCTCCAAAGCAATTGCAACCCCTCCCAGCTTGGTATCATCTGCAAACTTAATAAGCGTACTCTCTATGCCAATATCTAAATCATTGATGAAGATATTGATCAGAACCAGTCCCAAAACTGACCCCAGCGAAATCCCACTTGTTGTGCCCTTCCAGCATGATTGTGAACCATTAATAACTATGCTCTGAGAATGATTATCCAGCTTATAGTAGCCCCATCTAAGTTGCCTTTGCCTAGTTTATTGATAAGAAGATCATGCAAAACAGTTTCAAATACCTTACTAAAGTCTAGGTATACCACGTCCACCGCTTCTCCATTATCCACAAGGCTTATTATCATATCAAAGAAAGCTATCAAATTGGTTTGACATGATTTGACATGATTTGTTCTTTACAAATCCATGCTGGCTGTTATCTATCACCTTAATTTCTTCCAGATATTTGCAGATGAATTCTTTGCTCCATTGTTTTTCCTGGCACAAAAGTTAAACTGACTTGTCTATAGTTTTCTGGTTTGTTCTTATTTCCCTTTTATGGATGGACACTATATTTGGCCTTTTCCCATATTCTGGAATCTCTCCTATCTTCCATGATTTTTCAAAGATGATAGCTGTTATGCTTATAAGAAGCACACAGGACCTTTTTTAGGGGGATAAGGCAACACGCCGCATTTACTGACAATATAACAAAGTAGCATATGCATTTACACATACACACATCCTGCTGGTTGAATAGTTACCAGTCTGTTGCTTGACCCAACCTATTGGCCAGATAGGTCAGGTGAGAAATAGGAGCCAGATTCATGTCAGTCCTGACTGATGCTTCTCTTGGTCTTAGCAGGACAGAACCCAAAGTACCATACAAGAAACCCCATCCTTTGTAGGACTTTCCTACCATGCAAGTCTATTTTGCATCGTCAGGCATTAGTCAGTCATTCAGCATCACAATCAATCTTCCTACGACATGTGCTTATTGGGAAGAAGTTGTTCTCACAGTCATCTGATATCAGTATGCTGACGACCCCTCAGGGGTGTTGTGTTTCTGGAGAAAGTTGTGATTGGTTCCCTATCAGGGGGTGCTTGGCTCTTGCTTCAGGTTTCATCAGTCTGCCCAGGTAGTCTGCGTCTTCTGAGTTCTTTCACTTAGTTGATAATTATTTGGTGTTTCTGAGTCCTCGGCCCCTCTTCTGACTATTTGAGCATGCAGTGGCCTTCACACTTATCTCTCCTAAAACAGTCTGTCTCTCATTCACACAAACAATACATTTACAGAATTGCAGCATGGAACAAAGGGGTACTTCTAAGTCACTTTAACAAAGTTACAAAATCTTTCAACATTAAACCTCTTTCTATCTACTACAAGGCCTTACTAACACTAACATCACTATGTATTACAATATTCCATCCCTTCACTTTAACATGCTAACATCAAACAGAGCTGGAGCTAAGTTAAAGCTGCCTGTCCCTGTGTAAGGCCTATCTCTTGTATTTAAGTTTAATACAATCCTTTTGCTATAACATTAATTTATTATAACTGACTTATTAGTTACAAAACCCCATTTCAGTACTACAGAGCTAAAGGACCAGATACCTTCTCTATCAGCTCCTTGAGTATTCTAGGATGCATTTCATCAGGCCCTGGTGACTTGAAGACATCTAACTTTTCTAAGTGATTTTTAATTTGTTCTTTTTTATTTTATCTTCTAAACCTACCACATTTCCACTAGCATTCGCTATGTTAGGCATTCTTTCATCATCAGACTCCTTGGTGAAGACCAAAAAAAAAAAAAAAAAGTTATTAAGCACCTCTGACATTTCGAAGTTTCCTGTTATTGTTTCTCCCTCTTCACTGACCAATGGGCCTACCCTGTCCTTGGTCTTCCTCGTGCTTCTAAAATATTTATAGTATGTCTTCTTGTTACCCTTCATGTCTCTAGGTAGTTTGAGCTAGTTTTGTGTTTTTGCCTTTCTGGTTTTGCCCCTGCATACCTGTATTTTTGCTTATATTCATTCTTTGTAGTTTGATCTAGTTTCCACTTTTTATTTGACTCATTTTTTGTTTTTAGATCATGCCAGATCTCCTGATTAAGACAAGATGGTCTTTTGCCATACTTTCTATCTTTCCTACGCAGCAAAATAGTTTGCTTTTTTGGGCCCTTAATAATGTCCCTTTCAAAAGCTCCCAACTCTCTTCAGTTGTTTTTCCCCTTAGTCTTGCTTCACATGGGACCTTACCTATCAGCTCTCTAAGTTTACTAAAATCTGCCTTCCTGAAATCCATTGACTCTATTTTGCTGTTCTCCCTTCTACCATTCCTTAGAATCATGAACTTTGTGATTTCAGGATCACTTTCACCCAAGCTGCCTTCCACTTTCAAATTCTCAACCAGTTCCTCCCTATTTGTTAAAATCAAATCTAGAACTGCTTCCCCTCCAGTAGCATTCTGAATCTTCTGAAATAAAAAAGTCTACAATACAGTCCAAGAAATTATTGGATAATCTGTGCCCGGCAGTATTAATTTCCACACATATATCTGGATAGTTGAAGTCCCCCATCACCACCAAATTCTGCACTTTGGATGATTTTGTTAGTTGTTTAACAAAAAAAAAGCCTCATCCACCTCTTCTACCTGAGTAGGTGGTGTGTAGTAGACCATTAGCATGACATCACCCTTGTTTTTGCTCCTTTTAACCTAACCCAGAGACTCTCAATAAGTCTGTCTCCCATGCCCATCTCCACCTCAGTCCAAATGTAGACTTTTTAATATATAAGGCAATCTCCTTCCTGTTTTCCCTGCCTATCCTTTCTGAGTAAGATGTACCATTCTATACCAATATTCCAATCGTGTATTATCCCACCAAGTCTCTGTGATGTTGATGACAAATTTTCAACCGGGTCTAAATAGGATCACATGGGTGATTCAGGACCAGGGTTGTATTTATTACAATTTGTTTTAAAGCTTCAATAAGTCTTGGTTTAGGTACAAACAGTATGTTGAGGAGAGGTGGTTTTGTGCTAATGTAAATGGACATACTTACAGTCAGACATTGCCAAGGAACTGAAAAGTCTTTAAAATTGACCTGTTCTTTTCTTATTTTGCTTAAACAGCTCAGAATGCAACATCCTTCAATGCTTTTCTCCACTTGCCACAAAGGATACCTTAAGCCCAAAAAATATGACAGAGATCAAATCACCTTTGGCTACAGTCACTGTTTCAAAAGAATATTAACAAAGCTGGAATATGAAGCCAGATCTATTGATCTGACTGCATCAATGAAGGCTTCTGACCCAAAGTAGGGGGATTAACCCATAGTAGAAAGTTGAAGGTATTTGCATGGTTCTCTCTTTCTGAGTTCAAATATAGGAAGGGCAGCTTTGAATCCTATCCTGGGGAGTTCCATTGGTGGGATTGTAGCAGAGATGTATTGAATCAGAGCAATCTATTTGCCATCCTACTCACTGTTTTTCTCCATACGTGGCCAACCACTTTTGCAGCCACTGTGGCAACAGAGCTAGAGTGCTCTGAGGGTCTCATTGAACTTGGTTCACACTATTTATGGCATTTTAAAGTGAAATACAAGATGTGTTATTTGATAAAATAAATAGAATTCTACTCATTCAGATACAATCGGCAATCAAACGCATGTTGCGAAGACGAGATATTTATTGGCTTTTACTGATCATTTTCTGTTTCATAACAGGAGCATTTCTGTGTGCTGTGGTGAGAAAAGCAATTGGTTTCTGGTGCTTGAGGGCAGTGAGGTTAGAAATACAAAGGGGAGGCGGGATAAAATTTGACCACAGTATGCATGAATACTTCATATTATTATAGCAAACAGTTGAGGGTATTCAAACAAAGATGGAAGTACTCCGAGCTTTTCAGATTTTCAAACATTTTCCATATGTTCCTGAGTTCCCTAGGCTTTGTATATTTTGTATGGGGTTTTCAGAAGATAGGGACTTATTCTCACTGATGTAAATCATTGACGCTCCATCGACAATAATGGAGCCAGGCCAATTTATATCAGCTAGCAATTTGACCTGTGGTTTTTACCTCTTTGACAGAGGCTAAACTATTTGCAAGAGAAAGGAAGGGGAAGTAAAAAGAATTGTGAAAGTGTAAACACCTGGCAGATAAAATTCACAGCTTCATAGTTACACAAATCATATGAACAAATCTAACCTAGTTAAGCTTAAAATATAATTAACCCCAAAAATCACAGTGTGCATATACATCTATCTCCAGATATGTTGTTGCTTGATTTAATTTTGTCTTTCTCCTAGTGCCCTAATGAACACATTCCAAGTTACTGTCCTTCTGGAGTCTTTTCACATTTTAAGTTTTTTTGTATGGAATGAAATAGTCCATCTTTTCTATAATCCGATAGTTGAAATTAAAACCAAATGTTCCACGTTTCAGTAACTAGGACTCCATCTGGCTTGAGAATTTATGGAGGACCTGCAAAACCAAGATTTTGCCTCCAATCATTACCACACCATCTTGCACATACCTGGCCTAAGAATTTTGGAGACATGTAGCGAGATAACTTTGAGACACCCTGGCTTGAATGACTCATGGTTAAGTGTGTGCGTGCATATTGAGCAGAGGGAGAAGAAGAAATCTCTTCTGTTGCAGAAATGGAACCCAGCTGTTTGCTCCATTCAGCTCTACCTGCTGCTTTACATTTTTAGCGTAAGATTCTCTTAGAGGCTATGTCTACACTACAAGGTTTTTGTGCAAAAATGGCCGTGGAGTATCCACACCTCCAGCGTGTTCTTGCACAAGAAAATCTATAGTCAATCGACAGAACAGAGGACTTTTTGCGGTGTAGGTGTACCTTCTTCTACAAGGCATAACTCCTTTTTAAGCTACAGCTCTTGCACAAAAAGGCATGTGTGGATGCTCCACAGGGGTTTCTTGCACAAAAAGAGTCTATCCAAAAAATCACAGCTACTCTGATGGCCATTCTGTGAATGGCCATCAGAGCATTCTGGTGCAAGAGTGTCCATGAGGTGTGGACACACTTTTGCAAAAGATTTTTTGTGCAAAAACCCTGCAGTGTAGAAATAGCGTTAATGTCCCCCGCCCTCCATCAGGAAGGGCACAAGTTTGTGAGCTTCATGATGCTCATAGTTCTGTTCCAGCTATAACAGTGGAAAATGAAACTTATTGCTGATTATAATCACAGTGACAAAGACTATCAGCAGTTAAAATAACCTAGAACACTACATCTCTTAACATTTCATCCTCTTAATGCCATATATATATGTATGAATTGTGGTCTTAGAGCAACAAATTTAACAGCAGAAAATTGTCTAGATAGCTTTAAACTAGGACTATATAGTAGCAAAATGAAGGAAAACAAGAGGCAGAGCTGCATGCGTGTTATAGTCACTAGATAAACTAATCTGGCATGATTCCTATTCCTGTGTGGGATTGCAATCAGATCACATACTGCCTAACACAGTGGTGCTACATTCAACTTCCTGAGTTTTCATAAGTGTTTATTTGATGTATTCCCTCTGGACTGTTCAACTCTATTAGCAAATGTATGGCTTTAAAAATGCTACCATTTATTACTTCTGACAGACAAAATATGTCAATTTAATTATGGAATTTTATCACCGAATATAACCTGCCACTCTATTTTCCATGTATTCTTGCAGGAGACCATTATGTTGATAATTTAAGACAGATTAGTTTGGATAATCTTAGCAATTTCAAATATTTGACCAAGAGTCCAGATGGCATAAAACAGTAAATACAGAATGTTTACAGTCTCAAAATTACAAATAAGAATGCATTGGGATCCCTTGGTGGAAAGTGATATTTGAATACAAGGGTTGTTTTTTTTTCCTTTCAATTACTAAGGAAATAAGCCTCATGATACTATCCCCATATTACAGGTAGGGAAACTGAAAAATTTGGAGATTAAATCACTTTTGCAAAGTCACTCAGGAAGCTCTGTCTATCACTGCAGCATTGCAACACTTCAATCATTAATTGATTTGATTTTCATCATTCTCCTGAGATGCAGGAAAGTATAATTAGCAACTATTTTATAGACTGGAAACTGAGGCACAGATTTGCTGGAGGTCAAACAAGAAGCCTGAGATGGAAGGGGATACTGAAACCAGAGCTGGTCAGTTTTCAACTTGGGACCTTAACCCTGACTTGTAGCTTTTTTGCTTACCAATAACGTTAGCAGTCATTACTTTAAACACCTAATGGATACATCAAAGTGGGCTTGTTCACTGTTTCAAAACATCAAATGTTAATGCTGTATGAATAACAGGAAACTCTGACTGGTATTGCATAATGCACCACACAGCTAAAGTCTCAGAGGGATAGCCATGTTAGCCTGTATCTCCAAAACCAATGAGGAGTCCTGTGGCATCTTAGGCTATGTCTACACTGAACACGTATTTTGAAATAACTCACATTATTTCAAAATAACAGAATGCACGTCTACACAGAAAGCCCATTATTTTGATATAATTTTGAAATAACAGGCTTCTTACTCCAACTTCTATAACCCTCATTACATGAGGAGTAAGGGACGTCAAAGGAAGAGAGTGTTCTTCCTTCAACCTCCTGCAGCGTAGACAGCATCTAAAGCCGAGTTAAGCTACTTCGACTTCAGCTACGCAATTAACATAGCTGAAGTTGCATATCTTAATTCAACTTTAGCTCGCAGTGTAGATGTACCCTAAGAGATTTATTAGCTGAATTGCAGTGGAGATGAAAGGAAGTACTTATCAATTGTAGGAGCAATTTTAACAAGGTCAATTCAGTCAGGGTAGATGTGTCCCACAAATAGCAGCTGATGGGGAAGCATGAATACCAAGAGAGGGAAAATTGCCTTTGGTTATCTCACTACAATCTAAATCTCTATTTAGTCCTATTGTGATTGAATTAAATTTGCAAATAAATTGCTGTTCTGTCGTTTTTCTCTGCAATCTGGTTTTGAAGTTTTTCTGTGGAAGGATGACTGTTTTTAAATAATGGTAGAAATGTAGCCGTGTTACAGTGTCCAAGAGTCCAGGGGAGTTAAAGTGTTCTCCTATTGGTTACGTACGTTATCTTTCTTGATGTCTGATTTATGTCCATTTATCCTTTGCTGCAGGGACTATCCGGTTTAGCCAATATACATGGCAGAGGGGCATTGCTGGCACATATGTCTCCACATATCTATACTGGTGACACCATCATAGGACTTAATCACATAAGTCACACCATCAGGGGATCATCTGCTTGAATACTTATTAATGTGATGTATGCCATCATATGTGTCTCTGATTACAAAGAGAAACAACAGAACGGAAATTCATTTGTCAATTTAATACAAGCAAATTAGGACTGAATAAGGATTTAGATTGGTTATCTCACTACAAAGGCAATTGTTCCTCTCTTGGTGTTCATGCCTCCCCAGCAACTGCTAGGACTGAACCAATCTACCCCTGAATTAACCTCATTAACACTGGTTCTCCACTTGATAAGTAATATTATATATATATATATATATATATATATATATATATATATATATATATATATGCTTCAGTAATTTCCATGCCAATTCATCTGATGAAGTGGGTTTTACGCATGAAAGCTTATGCCCTAATAAATCTGTTAGTCTGTAAGATGCCATAGAACTCCTCGTTCTTCACATAGGGTATGTCTACACTACAAAGTTAGTTCGAACTAACGGACGTTAGTTCGAACTAACTTTAATAGGTGCTACACTAGCGCTCCGCTAGTTCGAATTTGAATCGAACTAGCGGAGCGCTTAGTTCGAACTAGGTAAACCTCATTTTACGAGGACTAACGCCTAGTTCGAACTAGCTAGTTCGAACTAAGGGCTGTGTAGCCCTTTAGTTCGAACTAGTGGGAGGCTAGCCCTCCCCAGGTTTCCCTGGTGGCCACTCTGGCCAACACCAGGGAAACTCTATGCCCCCCTCCCGGCCCCGGACCCCTTAAAGGGGCACGGGCTGGCTACGGTGCCTGTGCCAGGTGCAAGCCTGCCAGCACCCAGCTAGCAGACCCTGCACCTGGCACGGCACAGAGCCACCCACCCGATGCCCCCCAGCCCACCCCCTCTTGCCGGGACCAGGCTGGCGGCTCCCGGGAGTTTGCCCTGGACCGCAAGAGGCGGGCACCCGCCTGGGCTAGTGCGGACATCGTGGACCTCGTCCACGATCTCCGCACTAGGCACAGGAAAGTGGCCGTTTAGGGCAGGAGAGCTGCCAGCCTGGCCACCCAGGACCAGGTGTGCATGAAAATCAAGGGGGTCCACTGAGACCCCCGACACTGAGCCCTGAGCTTACAATGGCCGTCCTGGGTCAGACCAAAGGTCCATCTAGCCCAGTAGCCTGTCTGCCAACAGCGGCCAACCCTAGGGACCCTGGAGGGGATGGACCGAAGACAATGACCAAGCCATTTGTCTCGTGCCATCCCTCTCCAGCCTTCCACAAACTTTGGGCAGGGACACCACTCCTACCCTCTGGCTAATAGGACTCCATGGACCCAACCTCCATCACTTTATCTCACTTCCCTTTAAACTCTGTTCTAGTTCTAGCCTTCACAGCCTCCTGCAGCAAGGAGTTCCACAGGTTAACTATTTGCTTTGTCAAGAACAACAACTTTCTCTTACTAGTTTCAAGCCTGCTACCCAGTCCTTTCCTTTGGTGTCCTCTAGTCCTTCTTTATGGGAACTCAGGAAGAACTTTTCTGAATGCACCCTCTCCACCCAACCCCTGCTTTTAGAGACCTCTATCCTGTCCCCCCTCCGTCTCCTCTTTTCTAAGCTGAACAGTCCCAGTCTCTGTAGCCTCTCTTCATCTGGGACCTGTTCCCAACCCCTGATCATGTTAGTTGCCCTCCCCTCTCCCAGCCTTTCTCTTCCCCTCTCCCACCTCCTTTTCCCAGTCTCCCCCAGTTTTTTTTCAATAAAGACAGAGTCAATGTTGGAAGAAACGTTATCTTTATTTTGTACATCAATAAGAAGGGGGGCTAAGGAAGGGTAAGTGGAAGGAGGTGAGGGAGGAATGGGGTACGAGCCCCCGATGGGGAGGACTGGGCTGGCTCTGCGGGCTTCTGGGGGTGGAAGTTCTCCTGCAGCCCCCCAATTACTCCCTCTCCCCAGATGGCAGCCTGCGGCAAGTGCAGCCGGGCTGATGGCCGAGTGGTGTGATGTGCCCAGTGTGGGCACTCAGGGCACTCCAAGCCAGAACTTCTTTGCAAGCGGGGCACCCCTTAGAACTGTGTGTCCGGGATGGGGGTCGGGACCCTTTAAGCGCAGCCCTCGGCTAGCCTGAGACAGCATCTCCATGCTCTAAGTCCTCCTTTTATGCCCTGCTGGCACTGCTTCCGGCCATCCTTAAGCCCTGTACAGAGTCCACTCAATGTGGACTTGCTAGTTCGAACTAGCAAAACGCTAGTTCGAACTAGTTTTTAGTTCTAGACGCGTTAGTTCGAACTAGCTTAGTTCGAATTAACTAATTCGAACTAAGTTAGTTCGAACTAGCGCTGTAGTGTAGACGTACCCATAGCTAAAGTTACAGAATGGCAGAGTTTTAACATCATTTATAGCAGAGGAACATCCTATGTCCCATGATCCTTCATCTATTCAAGGAAGCCAGGAAGCCTGTTAAAGCAGTGTGCACCATGTAACACATAATAATCACGGTATAGCATTCCTCAGTGACCATGTTTGGATATTGCTTAAAGATGAAAAGGATCTTTGATGCCAAAGAGAATCCCTCTTGCATGTCTTATGGATGATGAACTGTCTAAAAATGTGAAAAAAAACCTTATGCTTAAGGCAAAGCTTGTTCACACTCTACCTTGTGTGCTGGAAGTTCCTTTGGGAAGCTGCCTTCATTCCCCAGTCAACGAAGCTCAAAAATACAGAAATAACTTAATGAAAAAACAAATGACTCACAACACATCTATGAAAATCCAAACAACAAATGAAGAATTACTTAAGAAAATTGTCATCAAGCCACAAAATGACTAACTGGGGACACCCCTGCTGAAAGGTTTTTCTTTTGAAATAAAATGGACATGATTGTCTGGCTTGTTCTTTGAGCTCCTGGTGCAGTGCATAAAGGGAAATAGTTTAAGCCACTTTAAATATATGACAAATACTTTAGCACCCTCACATAATATTGGTGTTGGTACCTAGTAATTCCAGTGGATCATTTCAGCAGTTATGATTGTCTAGCAATAAAGATGCTCTAGCACGTCACATCCTTGGTCTTAGTGCTGAGAGAATAGGTAACATAAGAGCTGCTATGGGGGGCTTTTGACTATTCAGGCATTCATAAGGACTGGAGAAATCTGTCCATTAACCATGGTGGAGCTGGTGATCTGGCTTCATAAGGGCATGTCTACACTACAGTGTTATTTCGAAATATCTCATGTTATTTTGCAATAGCAAGGTGAGCGTTCACACAAGAAGCCCATTACTTTGAAATGATTTTGAAATAATAGACTTCTTATTCTGGAATAATAAACCCTCCTTTCACGAGGAATAATGCTTATTTTGAAATTGCTGTTTTAAAATAGCGTGGACACTCCACTGCTTCTATTTTGAAATAGCTCCTCCCCAGGTCCATTCAAAATAATTATTTCCCAGTGCCTCCTGGGTCTATAAATCAAAGTAGCGTGTCCACATTAGGGGAACCTGCCTTGGACTAATTTTGAGGCTTCCCTATTGTGGGGACGTGCTCTTTCAAAATAGTTATTTCAGGAGTTATTATTCTGAAATAACTTATTTCAAAATATCTTGGGCTGTGTCTACATTGGCACCCTTTTCCGGAAAAGGGATGCTAATGAGACCAGTCAGAATTGCAAATGCCGTGGGGGATTTCAATATTTGCATGAACACGGCTGCCGCTTTTTTCCGGCTCGGGGTTTTGCCGGAGAAAAGCGCCAGTCTAGACGGGATCTTGCGAAAAATAAACCCTTTTCTGGAAGATCCCTTATTTCTACTTTCAAGGATCTTTCAAGTAGGAATAAGGGATCTTCCGGAAAAGGGTTTATTTTCCGCAAAATCCTGTCTAGACTGGCGCTTTTCTCCGCCAAAACCCTGAGCCGGAAAAAAGCGGCAGCCATGTTCATGCAAATGCCGCGGGGGATATTTAAATCCCCCGCAGCATTTGCAATTCCGACTGGTCTCATTAGCTTCCCTTTTCCAGAAAAGGGTGCCAATGTAGACACAGTCTTGTAGTATAGACATACCCTAACTGATGTAGGGCAGGTAGTTATACACCTACCTTTTATAATCTCTGTCATTGTAAATTATTGTATTAATTAATGATTTGAGAAGAAATTAGGCACGATGATTTAATTCTTTTAATCTTGTGATATACTGTTGTTTATTCAACCTGGCCTTCTCCGGTAGCATTTTCAAAAACATCTTATTGACTACATAAGCCCTCTGTGGTTCTTAGCTGTTCCTCTGAAAAATGCTTTTCAGATTGTTTCAAGGAGTTGCTCTAATTCATTCAAGGCTTCCAAACTCTGGGCCTCTGGTGATTCAAACATCACTCTCTTTTAGCAAAAGGTAAACTATAAGAACTCCATGGAGTTCTTATAAAGAATGACAAATTCTCTACACTAAACAGTCCTATTTCTAGCCTGTGAAACATGCAGGTTTATCAGGAGAAAAGCTTAACGTTTTAAATAAAACATGCATTCAACTGTCCATTACACTTACATAGGATCATAACCTAATTATTCTATCCATCCTTAATACATCATGCAAACAAATAAACATACAGACTCATGTTGCCCTTTATAGCACTTCATAAAACTGTGATTCAAGTCATGCAATGTAAAATGTATTTCTAGAACTAAACACATAATACATGCAAGTGTCTAATATAAGTATTTATAAAAATGAGTCTCAGAATAGAATTGTTTTCTCAGAGGAATTTCTCCCACAGAAAGCAATACAACAATTTGCAGTACATCATGATACATCATTTAAAATTAAACCGTTTCCCAAAACTGAAGGGTAAGGAAAAACACATAAATATAAGCAAACCAATAGATTAGAGGATCCTATGAATCACCCATCTCAAATGGCAACAGTTTCAAAAGACTAAATATGGCAGGTCTTTGGATAGGAATAAAGTTCTCATGTCAAAATAGCATTGAAGTGATTTTCTTGGGCCTGAGGTGTTACATGAAGAATTTACCAGGTTTACAGAGTAGGAATCATATACAAAATTCCAGTATTTGCATCAGGCAGAAAATCTGTTTTTGCACAGAATAATTTGGAATTTGAATTTAGGAATTTCACAAAGCTTCAGAAGGACCGTGTTCTTAAAATTTCTCCCAAAAGACAATAACTATAATTAACATAATCCTGGTTTTAATGTCAGACTTAAATTCATGGTCAGAATACGAACTCAATCAAGCTAACCTATGGTGATCTATTTGTATACTGTAATCTATTTCAGAACTCCCAGATATATTGAATTTACATGGCAAAGTTCCTGGTGGATGCCATGTAATTTTTGCTCTCTTCTTTCCTCTCTGGTGAGAAGCAGAGAGAGGATGGGGGAGGTGGGGATTTAAGGGGGAAAGAAAAGAACTGATTTGGGTTCCATTATTTTAAATCAGAAAATCAAAACATGTCATAGAAATTTGGGAAAGAAGGGGAGTTTTGAATTTTTTATAAAAAATAATGAGCATTTTTTTGAGCAACAGTAACATTTTCACTTGTCTAAGACCCAGTTCCAAAAGAAACTTTGATCCCATGTCTAACTGACTTTCACTTGAATGATTTGATTTTTTTTTTACTTCAAGTCTAAAAAAGAGAAATACAATTGAGTATGATGGATGGCTAAACCATCACACCAAAGACCCCTCCTCTTGGCTCAACACTAGCACTGGGAAATAATCTCAGTATCAAGCAGACCACACTTAAGAGTCTAAACAAAAATTTGAGCATGTTCCCAAGATGCTGGGAAGCAGCCAGAAGAGAGCCTTAAATGGGTATATATGATACCCTCTGAGTAGCAAAGCGCATGAATGCCTTATAACCAAAACCACAGAACCCACTTATCCCCAGGTTAAGCAGAAATTCTGACAAGATTTATCATTTTTTCATGTTGATCTAGTCCTTAAGGCATTTCATTTTAATATAAAGTAAGCATTTGAGAAGATTAAGATTTGGATTACTTTGTTGTTCAGTGGCCAGTCATAACATCAAATCTGCTAGTTAAGGCAAAACTATACTGTTTCAGAATATAAGTGGTTGCTGCGTGCTCTGACATTTAGATTGATACGGTAAGATCTGTGACATGACCCTTCAGTGTTATTTAATGCCTTTGTTAATTCTTCCATCAACTACACGTGCCCTACCATAATTACTATGAATATTTTACTGAAGTGTGTTTTTCTATATTGGAAATCACTGATGTTTATTTACCTAAGAAAAACACAGAGTATATCAATAAGCTTCATATGATTTTCTATTATGTGGTCACTATAATGCCCCTGCATACAGGTCAAAATTAAAAATGTAGAGATATTGAAATATTTGAGAATCATTTTTTTACTTGACCTACTGCTTTGAAAGATTTTGTTTGGATTTGTTGCCTCTGAATTGTAAAATAACAATCAGTTTAAAATATTTTTATTGTGAATCAACCTATTAAAATAAACACATGTACATTAATGAAATAGCTAATAAATTATAAAAACAAGTATGAAGCTCTGATTCAAAGGTTCTCTAGACAATCTTAAAAATAGCGTGCTCTCTATGTATACACACAGGTGAGATAAAATGATTCTCCAGTTATTCAGTATGATTAATGTAGTCAAGCTTATTAACGGTGGAATTCTACTCTGAAAAGTGACATAGGAAAAAATAACAATATTCTCCTCTAAAAACTGTCAGATCAAATACTAGTAAAATATATATTTTTCTAATGCAAGTCCTGCAAATTTAGCCTGGCTCTGAAAGTGAAACAGGGTTATTTCTGCATAGCTGATTTCCCCCAATAAAGATTTTACAACTAGAATAAGTTAACAATTCTGATGATGTTACCTGAACCAGAACCAAATCCACATCAGATGGTATGGAGGTGTTGAAATACTATGCTAATGGCCATGATATAAAACCCGTTAGACTATAGTAACTGCCATCAACAGAGTTCTGAATTGCTAACTGCAGTCAAAAGTAATCAATACTTATTTTGGTCATTAAAAATCTGAAAATATTGTGACTATTTGTTTTGCTTTTTAACAAACTATATATAAAATCTATGACTAAAGGTGCTTGTGACACTAATGTAAGAAAAAAAATCCAAGTATAACTAAGGCTCCATCTAGACTGCAGTCTTCTTTCAGAAGAAGCTTTTCCGGAAAAGATCTTCCAAAAAAATTTCTTCCAGAAGAGAGGGTCCAAACTGCCAAAGTTCATCGAAAAAGCGATCTGATTTTTCGAAAGATAGCGTCCACACTGAATGGACGCTATCTCTCATTTTAGCTGTGATTACTATGGCTGGAGTGGCCACCAGGGCACCTGTGCTTTTATGGCTTTTCTCTTCTTTAAAAAGAGCTCCCTCTTCCCCATCCACACACACCTTTTTCTGAAAGAGCTCTTTCAGAAAAAGGCTCCTTCCTCATAGAATGAGGATTACCAATGCCGATTTATTTTCAAAAGAACATGATTGCAGTATGGATGTAATTGGGTTTTTTTCGGAAAAACAGCCGTTTTTCTAAAAATACTCTGTTGTGTAGACAGAAAGAAACTCAGTGCCAACAATGCCATTTCAGCATCCACTCACTCCCACATTTCCCCACTGTCATAACTTCTCCCTGGTGCATAGAGTGCCTCCAACCTCTCAGTCTTTAAGTCCCATGTCTCCAGTAAAATGCACACATCTGGTCTCCCTTTAGCTTGCCCCTGCATTCCAGTCTGTTGAACCAACTATCTCCAGCTCCCTCCCTGAATACTTTCCTTGGATTTTATTTTTAAGAACCAAACCACCAGGCCTACAGTCTAGAAGTGTGATTTCCAGTGCAGCACATACTTTTGCATGCTTTTCTAAACCAAACTGAAAAATCTGACAAAAACAGACCCTTAGGTAAAAGATTTCCAGTGTGACCTAGTTTCAGCTTGTAGAATTTCAGCTTGCTGCCCATGCTAGAACCAGACAATACAGAGGCACAACAATTGTTATTATTTATATAATATTCTTAAACACAAACAGATTTTGGTGCAGATTGGAGCAAAATGCCAACAATTACATGCTCCCCTCAAGTAGTGACTACTAACATTACACAAAGCAGTATGATTGTACATTGTCTGGAAGCTAAACAGCCTGGCAGACTTATTTGCTTACCTAGTGGTGGCAGTAATGGTTCCTCTGACTATTGGCTATACAGGCGGTGATAACAATAAGCACAGCCCTTCCAGTGAGAAATAGGTGATGAAAGGGAACACTGACAGGTGATGAATCTACTAAGCAAAGGAGTTCAAATTCCAACAGACCATTCCTTGCAGCACATCCCCTTTCTCCTGAATGGGCAAAGGTAAAGGTACCAAAACAAGAAATGACTGGGTGGCAGCTATGTGGTAAGCTAGAAGCTGGAGAGAAATAAGATGTGAAAAGGAACCCTGAAGAACCATATGAAGAACCATGTATGACTGCCAGACATTACAGCTGTGTGCAGGTCTGTGTGGGATCCATGGGAGGGTAGCAGAAGCTAGGCAGATAGCCAGTGCAGAGGGACCCTAATTATAGATAAAAACAGCTTGGCCTGCAAATTCACAAGCACCTTTTTGCTTAAATAGAGACTGGATGGAGAGGGCATTCCAGGCACTAGCCCTGAAGAGCACAGACTCTCGATTGGACCCAAACATACACCATTATGGTAATTGTTTGATCCTCTGTACCATAGGTATTTGCAAACATTACCTTTTATGCCAGCCCTAGTAAAATTCCCTTTTACATCACCACATATCTGAGGGTATGTCTACACTACAAAGTTAATTCGAACTAACAGACGTTAGTTCGAATTAACTTTGATAGGCGCTACACATACAAACCGCTAGTTCAAACTTAATTCAAACTAGCGGAGCGCTTAATAAGAACTAGGTAAACCTCATCCTACGAGGACTAACGCCTAGTTCGAATTAAGTAGTTCGAATTAAGGGCTGTGTAGCCACTTAATTCGAACTAGTGGGAGGCTAGCCCTCCCCAGCTTTCCCTGGTGGCCACTCTGGGCACCACCAGGGAAACTCGTCTGCCCCCCTCCCGGCCCCGGAGCCCTTAAAGGGGCACGGGCTGGCTACGGTGCCCGTGCCAGACCCTGCACCTGGCACGGCATGAACCAGCCACCTGTTGCCACCCAACCCTCCGCCTCTTCCTGGGACCAGGCTGGCGGCTCCTGGGCGCCTGCCCATGACCGCAAGAGGCGGGCACCCACCTGGTCTAGTGCGGAGATCGTGGACCTCATCCACTACCTCCGCACTAGGCACAGGAAAGTGGCCGTCTAGGGCAGGATAGCTGCCAGCCTGGCCACCCAGGAGCAGGTTTGCATGAAAATCAGGATGGTCCAGTGAGACCCACGACCCTGAGCCCTGAGCTTAGAATGTCCGTACTGGGTCAGACCAAAGGTCCATCTAGCCCAGTAACCTGTCTGCTGACAGCGGCCAACACTAGGGATCCTGGAGGGGCTGGATCGAAGACAATGACCAAGCCATTTGTCTCGTGCCATCCATCTCCAGCCTTCCACAAACAGAGGTCAGGGACACCATTTCTACCCCCTGGCTAATGCTACTCCATGGACCCAACCTCCATGAATTTATCTAACTTCTTTTAAACTCTGTTATGGTTCTAGCCTTCACAGCCTCCTGCAGCAAGGAGTTCCACAGGTTGACTATTTGCTTTGTGAAGAAGAACTTTCTGTTATTAGTTTGAAGCCTGCTACCCATTCATTTCATTTGGTGTCCTCTAGTCCTTCTATAATAGGAACTAAAGAAGAACTTTTCTTTATGCACCCTCTCCACCCCACTCATGCTTTTATAGACCTCTATCATATCCCCCCTCAGTCTCCTCTTTTCTAAGCTGAAAAGTCCCAGTCTCTTTAGCCTCTCTTCATATGGGACCTGTTCCAAACCCCTGATCATTTTAGTTGCCCTCCCCTCTCCAACCCTCTCTCTTCCGCTCTCTCACCTCCTTTTCCGTCTCCCCGAGTTTTGTTCAATAAAGAGAGTTTCTATTTTTGAATACACGTTTCCTTTATTTAGTACATCAGGAAGGGGGGCTAGGGAGGGGTAAGTGGAAGGAGGTGAGGGAGGAATGGGGTACGAGCCCCCGATGGGGAGGATTGGGGTGGCTCTGCGGGCTCCTCGGGGTGGAAGCTCTCCCGCAGCCCCCCGATTGACACCCCCCCCAGATGGCAGCCTGCGGCAAGTGCAGCCGGGCTTATGACCGAGTGCTGTGATGTGCCGAATGTGGGCACTCAGGGCACTCCAAGCCAGGACTGCTTTGCAAGTGGGGAACCCTTGAGAACTGTCTGTCCGGGTGGGGGCCGGGTCCCTTTAAGCACAGCCCTCGGCTAGCCTGATACAGCAGCTCCACGCTCTAAATCCTAATCTGATGCTCTGCCAGCACTGCTTCCGGTCATCCTTAACCTCGGTTCAGGGTCCACTCAATGTGCACATGCTAGTTCGAATTAGCAAAATGCTAATTCGAACTAGTTTTTAGGTCTAGATGCACTAGTTCGAATTAGCTTAGTTCGAATTAACTAATTTGAATTAAGTTAGTTCGAATTAGTGCTGTAGTGTAGACATACCCTGAGCGATTATTGGAACCTACCAGGGATGGCACCAACAAGGAGGCCTATCAGTCAAAGAACCTTCAGTGCTTGCCTTTGAATCACATTACACTTGTCACACTATTGCCACGCAACATTGAACAGAACCAATAAATGACAATAGTTAACAATTTAATTAACATTGAACTAGGCTCATTTTATCAACAGCTTTTATTTATATCAGCTGGTAAGTCCTCTGCTTTCTCTGATAACACAAAGGTGACTAGGTGAGGAGTGGAATTGCTGAATGTTTGGAATAAAAAATACAGAAGAGGTTAGAGTATGCAGGAGAGGAAAAACAGATTAGTGTTGTGTGCATTTTCATGCAAAAAAGTAGTGTGAATTCTTGCGGAAATTCCAATTTAAAATTACAGTTCCTCCTGGTCCAATTGGTCAGTACGTTTTGGAACAGAGTGATGAGTCTACTTGTTTGTTCATTCCTCTTGGGGTCTTCTGCAGAAACCAGTCAGCAGAAGAGCAATTGAAGAATTATAGATTCCCTTATAATAGTGGTTTTTAGCCTGTGGTCGACAGACCCTGTGGGTATTCAGACTGGGCTCGTCTTCATTGGCCCCTTTTCCGGAAGGGGCATGTTAATTTCACAGGTCGTAATAGGGAAATCCGCGGGGGATTTAAATATCCCCCGCGGCATTTAAATAAAAATGTCCGCTGCTTTTTTCCGGCTTTTAGAAAAGCCGGAAAAGAGCGTCTACACTGGCCCCGATCCTCCGGAAAAAAGCCCTTTGAAGTAGGAATAAGATCCTCCGGAAAAGGGCTTTTTTTCCGGAGGATCGGGGCCAGTGTAGATGCTCTTTTCCGGCTTTTCTAAAAGCCGGAAAAAAGCGGTGGACATTTTTATTTAAATGCCGCGGGGGATATTTAAATCCCCCGCAGATTTCCTTATTACGACCTATGAAATTAACATGCCCCTTCCGGAAAAGGGGCCAATGTAGACGTAGCCACTGTGTCTAAGAGGTGACCAAGAGAATAAAGTTTCAGATCCCAGAAAAGGCATTCCCTTTTTCCGATCAATCTAAAGTATGTGTATACCCGCACCTACAAATCAAAACCTGGAAAGTATTGTCCTAACCATAGAAACCCAGAGTTTAGCACCTTTTCTCAATATGTGTCAAATGCCATGTCTAACAGGTGCAATATTTATAGTTCAATTCAGTTCAGTCAATTTTCCATCTAAGACTTTTATGGCAGTTGTCCGTGGACCACATGTTGAATTTCCAAAGGGGTCTACATCTCCATTCAAAAAAATGTTAGGAATCCACAAATGAAAAAAGGTTGAAAATCACTGTACTCCATATAACCACAATCTTTCATTCTCCTTGTTTATTTTATCCAGCTCACTTGTATTTCTACCTTGTTCTGCTATGCTCCTGTTATTTCCCTATAGGAGAAACACGGAATATTATTTTACTTCAAGGGAAACACAGTCATTCTCTGCCAACATTTTAAAAGAATTATTGGAAGAACCAGAAGAAGATTCCCTGACATCCAGACAACCTACATCAGTTTATGATTAACTAATTCTCAGAAAACTTATGTTATCTCACATGATGAAGTTTGCCCCAATCTGTTGTTCAGCCTTGGAATATCTTTCAATGAGGAGCTAATGTATACACAGGGTTCTTCTTGGATGCAATACAAATGGGGGAAGATATCATATTTAGCCAATCCCTTATATAACTGGACTGAGAACTATAGCTTGTAGAAACTGTACATACACTTATGCCCTTATTAGTAGCCACTCAAGTGGTTGTGTATCACTATAGCACTTTTCTCTATATGGTAACATGAGCTAGCATCTAAAGCTGGTCAAAAATGGATTTTTTTCCCATAAATACTTTACCTCTTTTTCTCTTAATCAAAATTTTGAATTTCAATACTTTTTTTTAAATGGGGTGAATTGTTCACTGAAAATTGTTCACCATTACTCCTCATGGAACGAGATGTACCAGTAGTTCGAATTAGAGAGCCTAATTCGAACTACCTACTCTGTGCCGCGTGTAGCCGCGGGCACGGAGTCCGCACTAACGGGGATTTAAAAATGGTGGCACCTGGCAAGATGCAAATGAAGCCCGGGATATTTAAATCCCGGGCTTCATTTGCAACTTTGAATGCCTACATTAGCCACCCTAGTTTAAACTAGGGTGGCAGTGTAGACATACTCATTGTTATTTAATAATAATGGCTGTTATTCCAAAGTAACAGTACTGTGTAGATGCACTCCTACAAATTTTACAGTGGCTCTCCCATCGGCATAATTAAACTATCCGTCACATCAGTCCTTTGTCGATGAAACTTATTTTGGACAGGGGCATTTTTTTCACACTCCTGACTGGCAAAAGTTTTACTGATAAAAAGTACTAGCAAAGACATAGCCCTAGAAATGCTGCACTTTGATGCTCTATGAAAAGAACTATTTAAAAAGAGCCTTTAAATGAACAAGAGGATTTCAGTCATTCTTTTAAGCCATTAGAAATGCATTTACTGTTCCTTCTCATAGCTGGAAGCCCATCAGACCCAGACAGCCTGGACAGATTTCCAGGTTTACTAATGACCTCATAGGAATTGTACAGTGGAACGATATCTTCCTCTTCAGAGGATAGAGACAGGCCCGAGCTTACACAGATCTAATTATTGCATTTCTTGAAGATAAATTGCAGCCATGAAGGCGTCTCACAATCAGTTATCAGGAAAGACTCCATAGGCAAACTTTCATTTTTCTTCAGTTTAGTGAAGCATTGCCAATATTTTAATAAAGGAGCCCCACCAAAAATCTTGACCTTAATCAGGGATACACTCCCATGTCCCAGTGGCACATGCTCTTACAGAGAAGTGAAATTCTATTCATTTCTTTTTACATTAAAATATAAACATTTTCTAAGAATCACAGCCAAGGAAGAAAACACTACCATTTGGCACACAAACGTCAATTCCATGGGCTTTGCAAGAAATGTTTATACTTTTTTCCTGAAATATAAATGTAGATATATAGTCCTATGTTCATTCATGTTTGTTTAAAATTGGTAGAAATGGGGATATAGGGTGCACTTTTCTGAGAAACTGTTTTGAAAGTATCTTGCACTTGATACAAACTTGTCCACTTTTAGTATGTGATGGTTACAGTATAGCTCTTCAGAAGAATTTCCATGAGCTCTGGGGACAAAAATGTCCATGTCATATGCAAGAGCCTCTGGGACAGACTATATTGCCAGTATTCTGATGTGTGCCTTACCATGAGTTGTCTCAATTTTCCAGTGGAATGGAGGAATTTAGTAAGCATGAGTAAAGATGGTTCCTCTGTTTCCTTGCTATTTCTCAGGCACAAATTACGCTGCTTTTCATTTTGTCTTTGGTATCTCCTCTAAATACCACAGTTATGAGCTCATAAATAGATAGGTTAGCTAGATAAATGGATTTAGAAATATTTCCAGAGAAATTTCAATTGCAATTTCACCACAAACAGGAAATCATTGAAATCTTGCTTTCAGTTTGGCTGCAAAATTTTAACACAAGATTCACAATAAGCTCCTGAGATACCTCTCTAGAACATCACTTCCGTAAAAGTTTAATATTTTTTCCACTTTTCCTCAAAATCGAATTATTCTTTTTATGCTGGTTAAGACTGTTACCTTTTATTGCAGTGGGGAAATATTTTTTTTTCTAAATGGTAAGAGATATGTATTTAAATTTGTATTAAGTGGTCCAAAGATAAAACAATTTCCTACCTCCCATGAGCTTTTTTTTAAACCCAGACACTTATCATCCTAAAAATATAGGTGTTTAATAAAGATTAGGAGAAAATATAGAATGTTCTTTTTTCTATCCTTAGTAGGTGCATTTCACTTTAAAGTTAAGAGCTGTTTTTAAAAGTTTGAAAAATATTGTTCATGTCTTGTTTTACTTCTCAAAATAATTGATGTGAAAATTATTTGTGTGACATGACTATTCATCCTGAAAATGAGAACTTCTGCCCCATCCGATAATTAACTAGTAGTCACCCGTTATTAAGGAGACCACATATTTGAATAAAGGATCCTGCTGAGTTGTCTTTGCTCTGAAAAAGGTTTCAATTGAAAATTGAAATAATAAGGTCCCCCTGAAATTATAAGAAGCTCAATCAAGTTCATGGCTCTGGATCTATAAATCTTTAAACTGAGTTTAATTATGAGTCGACTTTACCAAGCCTATCCAATAAGGGGGGAGGGGTCTTCTTCTGTGAACTAGCTTACTGATTTTGCTTCTCATAATTCACGAGAATTTCATGTCTGGAAGGAACATTAAAAACATTTGCATTTGCATTTGCATTTGCAAACATTAAAAACACATACAAAATGATCTTATCTGGGACTGCTAAGTGAAAGAATTAGTGTTCAGGAAAAATCATGCCCTAGTGAAATGTAATAAGCCAATATTTGTTCCCAGTAAAATCACAACTATTAAAGAGTTGGCATTTCCATATTATTCAAAAAACAGTAGTAAATTGGCTTTCAAAATTCTTGGACGGAGGGACCTGTAACTGCATCTATTTTTTGGAGAAGATACAGCTCACAACTTTAAAAACTTGACTCAATAAATGAGTCAGAGCAAACACTATTGCTTCTATGCCTTCTTTCTTAAGTATAAAATCATCACTGGACTTGATAGAAGCACTGATATTCTGATGCAGGACTGAATAAATCTAAGAAAATAACTATAATCACATGCATTGAGTGGTATATTCTACTGAGGCTTACCTTATGTAAGCCAGGTCTAAACTGTGTGTGTGGGGGGGGGGGGGGTCAATTTAAATTATGCAACTCCAGATACACAAATTACATAGCTAGAGTTAACATACGTTAAGCTGAGCTTGGCACCGTCTTCTCTGTGGGAGATCAATAGGAGAAACACTGCTATCAATTTCCCTTACTCCTCACAAGGAGTAGGAATACTGGTGCCAACAGGGGCACCCTCAGCATTCTATTTAGTGGGTCTGTACTAGATCCATCTAACCTATCTTTACTAGACCGACTAAATCGAACCCTGGAAGATCAATCTCAGGGTTAGTAGATACGTGGCCTTAGCTCTTAGTTCATCTGATGTAACTGACACATCAAGCAGTCCAGCTCCTCAATTGGTTACACTAACACACTAACTATCATTCTTCTTCCAGGGTGATGCCAATGTATTTAACATCCTCTGTGACTGTCAATTCTGCCTTCACCTTCCTCGCTTTCTTTTTCTTCCTGTAGGTAC